>NW_007824588.1:0-822 GCF_000696425.1 Galeopterus variegatus
AGACACAGACTGATGGATTAGATTAAATTCTAGACCCAAATATATGCTGCCTTCAACAGGCAGACTCACCTGTAAAGCCACACAGTCTGATAGCAAAGGGAAGGAAAAAGATATACTATGCAAATGGAAACAAAAAGTGAGCAGAAGTAGCTATTTTACATAGGATAAAATAGACTTTAAACCAAAAACCATTAAAAAGAGACTAAGAAGGTTGCTATATAATGAAAGGGCCGGCCCGGTGGCGCACTGCTACAGTGCACCGCTTGAGAGCGCGGCGGCACACCCACTCAGGGTTTGGATCCCGCATACAGACCGGTTCCCACTCACTGGCTGAGTGAGGTGTGGGCGCAACACCGAGGGATGCGATCCTGTTGCCGGTCCCAGTCCGGCACGGGCGTGACACTGAGGGTTGCGATCCGTTGCCAGACACGAAAAAAAAAAAGACAAAAAAAAAAAAAAAGTGAGCAGAAGTAGCTATTTTACATAGGATAAAATAGACTTTAAATCAAAAACCATTAATAAGAGACTAAGAAGGCTGCTATATAATGAAAAGGGATCTATTCAGCAGAAGACATAACAATCATAAATATATACATGTAACCAACACTAGAGCACCCAGATATATAAAGCAAATGCTGTTAGACCTAATGAAGGAGATAGATCCCAGTTTGATAATAGTGGCAAACCTGAACACCCTTCTCTCAGCATTGGGCAGATTATATAGGCAACAAATCAACAGAGAAACACAGGATTTAAACTATGCTTTTGACCAACTGGACCTGTCAGATATCTACAGAACAATTCATCCAACAACTACAGAAT
>NW_007824589.1:0-822 GCF_000696425.1 Galeopterus variegatus
GAATGGTGGCTGTAGGTGTTGGTGTTCGTGTGCCCCGACTCCATCTTCTCCCTGCCGAATCCTGACTTCCCCTTTCTGTATTTGCAGTCCTACCACAACCTCGAGAATGAGCAAGATGCCCTCTTCCTTCAGCTGGAGGACAACAAGTAGGAGGGGGACTGGGGGTGGCAGGTCTGGGGGGACCTCGGCACGGGTAATGTGGTGGGAGATGGGAGGATAGAGGTGAGCACGATGAGGTGGGCGCACAGGTTTGGACACGTGCAGAGCCAAGCTGTGGCCCCAGCTGTGTCAGTGACTCAGGTGTGGCCTCAGGCAATTCATGTCCTCTCTTTGGACAGGCACTTGAGAGTTCAGGTGTCCCCTTCCCATGCCACAGTCCTCTGGTTGTGTGGCAAAGTCAGTGCATTGATGACAAAAGTCATCCTTTCTGTTCCTCGTTCTTTACATTCTCTACCATCTCTGGCCACAGGAACAAATACGAACACCTCAAGTACCAGCATGCCCAGCTGAAGGGCAAGATTCAGGTCCTTGCAGTGGAGAAGGCGGCCTTGCAGGTCCATGCGAAAAACCTCGAAACATCCAAGCTCCTGCCAAAACAAGTGAGTGGCTGCAGATCAGGGGTTTGGTTTTATGGGGGTGGGGTAGAGAGGAGGGTGGCAGCCTGTCCCTCCTGCAGCCACACTTAGAGCTGAGCTGCAGGCTCGTGTCATTGGGCTGGCGTGTCACCCATTCTGCCAGCCTGTCCTCCACACTCACACCCTGGGCCTTTGTTCCCCCACCTGTAAAATGGGGTGCTGAAGACCTCACACGAAATGGTACAGG
>NW_007824590.1:0-822 GCF_000696425.1 Galeopterus variegatus
CAATATTTTGGTCTGCTGCCTTTATGGACATGTATCATCCATATAAAGCAAGAGTTTTACAAAAAATTTGTTTTTTGTTTTTGGGTTTCTTTTAGGTTTTATTATTTTTATTTTATTTTATTTTATTAACATTATTTTTTTACATTCTATGATGTTGTTGCACAGCAGTTGGGAAGGAGGGGGAGAGGGGAAAGGGAAAGGAAATATAATGGAAGAAGGAAGGAGGAGGAGGGGTGGGATTGAGGCCTGTGGCAGCCCCCACATTCCCAAAGGAGAGACCAGGACACTTTCTGTGGTGGCTCGGTGGTCATTGCTGGGCTTGTTGCTCATGTTGGGGGTACGTGACTGAGGCCCAAGACCCCTCACCACCCTGGCTCAAGAGAGTCTGGGGCACTTCCTGAGGCAGCTCAGTGGTTGTCGCTGGAGTGGTTGCACTTGTTGAGGGGGTTTGGCTGAGGCCTGAGACCCCCACCCTCAGGACTGGTTGTGGATATCAGGGGGCATGGCTGAGGCCCCTAGCACTCCCCCATTTCTGGCTTGGTAGCCCAGGGGACTTCTAGTCTTTCTAGGTGTTAGAGATGTTTTTTGGTGAAATGAGACCTTTACTAGTTAATATCAAACTTTGTCTCTGGTTGTGGGTACTTTGGTTTTTCCTTCAGTTCTGTGTTGGATTATTTGTTGTTCTCACCACTCAAACTCTATGCTGGAACTAATTTGCTGTCCTTTGCTTACTCCTAAAATGGGGGAACTTCCTGTGAGGGCCAGTACTTGAGCTTTGTGGTTGAGCTAAATTGCTGCTTTACTGCTGATTCCCTGGGAAGG
>NW_007824591.1:0-822 GCF_000696425.1 Galeopterus variegatus
TGTTTTGTTTTGTTTGATTATCATCTACCACTAATACTTAAACTCTACACTGGAACTAATTTGTTGTCCACTAGTTAATTCTAAAATGGGGGAACTTCCTGTGGGGACCAGCACTTGAGCACTGTGTTTGAGCTAAATTGCTACTTTGCTTCTGATTCTCTGGAGAAGGCTTTTTGCCCAGCTCAGGTTTGAATTGTTGACATTTTAACCACTTTTGGGTCTTGTGGGGTCAGATACACCTGGGCTGTGTGGAGATTCTGGCCCAAGACTGAATCTCCTCAGCAAACTGCACCCCCTGCAGTTCTATCTACCTGACCAGTACAAACTGAGTGGGTTTGTACTGATTGGAACGCCAATCAGCTGGCCGTGCTGCACCCCAATGTTCCCCTGGTGGGCTAGACTCCCCACTCTCCCACATTCCAAACACTTCCTGTGGGGCAGACCGTGAACTGGTCCTTCATAATGACTCACAGCCTCTGGGTGGCTCCTATTTTAAGTCAGCTGCAGCCCCTCACTCCTATTTGTGTGTGCTGGAACCCTGTCAGTGGTCTCGCTGGTCTGGGGCCTGGTATGATGCACTCTGAGGCCCGCTTTTCCCTTGTGGACTCCAAGCAACTTCACACAAAAGGTACACTTAAGCCTTTGCTGCCACCATCACCAGGGCTGGCTCTGAAGTGGCTGGAGGTCTAAACAGTCAGACTGGTCTGTATTAGTCTGTTTCCGTTGCTTATAACAAAATACCTGGAATTGGGTAACTTATAAAGAAACAATATTTATTGCATACAGTGTCGGAGGCTGGAAAGTCTAAAGTTCAGGAAACAC
>NW_007824592.1:0-822 GCF_000696425.1 Galeopterus variegatus
GACTTACAGAATGTCTAAAGTATGTGTTAATCATTTTTTTAGTTTCTCCAAGTTCTGTCCCTGAAAGAATTTAAATTATGTTCTCTCATCTACCTGGATAAATGTCATCCCTGAATTATACTTTGATAATAAACCTTCAAACATTGTACAACAATCATTACATTTTCAATGATTCAGTACGTTTGACACAAATGGAATTTAATAAATTATCCATTATACATAGGATTGCCCAATATCCCCCATTCAAACAAGAATCAATGTTATAATATTGCTCAAGTTTTACTTCTAGAAAACATTTGTCTCTACAGATATGTTTGCATATGTAATTTTGTCAGAAAATGAAAGCTGTCATCCCTTTTATACAAATTTTATCAGGATTATGTTTAATCGCATGTAAAAGAAACCCAAACTTCAGTCACTTAAGCTAATGGTTTATTTTTCACAGGAGGCAGGCAGATTGGGGCTGGTTCAGCCACTCAAGGAAGTTGTCAAGAAAAACCAGTGGAAGCTGCTCTAAAATGGCACATCTGCAAAGCCTGCATGCATGCCCTCTATTGCCAGAGGAGCAGTCATGTGGCTCTGCTTCATCTCTGCCTTCCAGGTCTCATGAATACCTGCCATTTGAGGAATCAATCCCAGAAACTGCTGGCAAAGATTATGGGAAACAGACTCTAAGACTCCCAAACCCTCTGGTACAGGAGATTAAATGGGGAAATAGGGCGGAATTGCCAACAGGCAAACCAGCACAGTCCACCCCTGTAGCTTCACTATTAAACAATATTTAATTTTTAAGTAAAAAATTAGAGTAACAGCAGCATGCTT
>NW_007824593.1:0-822 GCF_000696425.1 Galeopterus variegatus
ATGCATGTGTGTGTATTTGTGTATGAAATAAGAAAACTTAACTGGTAAGCATATTTTAAGGCATTTAAAACACTTAGAACAGACACAGATATACAATAAAAAGAAAAATTTGCATAAATTTTAAGGTAAACTGCGGGTTTCAGAACCTTTTGTACTTGTTTTGAACTGTTTTCCCCTACATTTCTCACTCAAAGGTGTGTACTTACTGTCCTTTGCTGTTAGATATACATTTCTAGAAAAATCTAGGGAGATCTAAGAAACAAGACTAAAGTCAGATTCTGTCAAGATTTTTTTCAAACACTGTAAAGGAAGCTCACTTCATTGAATTGGGTATTGATGACTATTGAAATACTGTCAAGAAGGGTAAAACATTGATTTCAATCAAGGCCTCCTTTTAATGCTCTCTACTTTGTATTACACATATTTTTATATACCGCTCTATTTCATTTGACATCCTCAGTGACAATAACATTTTATTGTTTAAATTTGCTGAACAATTATTCAGTTGTTAGCCATTTAAGTATATATTTTAAACAAAATACTGATTTGACTATTTTCTTAGTATTAAAATTTACTTGGAAATAAATAACTGTGAAACAAAACTTATCTTATCTTTATCATATCTTCCTGTCCAGAATGCCAGCAAATGCAGTAATTGTCCATAGCGCTGAGCAGAAGGAACTAAATTATAGAAACTTTGGTTTTTCAAAGTCTGATTTGGAGGCCAGAAAAATTTTGTGTTTCCCAGTTTTAATTTCCTGTGAGTTCACTACTCTGTGATTAAGATAAATATATCCACTTCTATATTGGTAATAGCACTTT
>NW_007824594.1:0-822 GCF_000696425.1 Galeopterus variegatus
AGCTACAGCTAGAACTCGCATATGATCCGGCAATCCTACTGTCAGGTGTATACCTAAAGGAGTGGAAGTCATCATGTTGACATGATACCTGAACTCCTATGTTTATCACAGCTCTATTTATAGTAGCCAAGAGCTGGAACCAACCTAAATGTCCATGGACAGATGACTGGATAAGGAAAATGTGGTATATATACTCAATGGAATACTACTCTGCCATAAAGGAGAATGAAATTCTGCCATTTGCCGCAACATGGATGAACTTAGAGAAAATTATGCTAAGTGAAATATTCCAGGCACAGAGAGAGAAATACCACATGACTTCACTCATAAGTTGGAGCTAAAAATAAATAAATAAATTGAAAGAAAGAAAGAAAGAAAGAAAGAGAGAAGGAAAGAAACAATAACAATCATAGGGTGAACTTTCTATAAAAATATAAGGAACTGTGGTTACTAAATGTGGGAAAGGGGGCAGGAGGGGGGATTAGTGAGAAATTGGTTAAGGGTCACAAAGACTGATTATGTTTTGTAAACATGAGTATACTAATTATCCTGATTTGATCACTACATATTGTACAGAGGTATTAATATTCAAATCTGTACCCAACAAATATGTATAAGTAATTATGTTTCAATAAATAAAAAAACTGTCAAAAGAAAAAAAATGGTTATAAAGTGAGTGTGTGGTAAAGTCAGGATTTGAACACGAATCTGCCTGATTTCCAAGCTTCTCTTTCCACTTTGCTACTCCCTATTAGACCTGCTCCTTCTCTTCCCACAATAGGCATGTGCCCACAAGTGAATCTGAAACTGGCCTTGAAATGC
>NW_007824595.1:0-822 GCF_000696425.1 Galeopterus variegatus
TCCAGCAATCACACTCCTTGGTATTTATCCAAAGGAGTTGTAAATTTATGTGCACAAAAAACCTGCACATGGATGTTTATAGCAGCTTTATTCATAATTGCCCAAACTTGGGAACAACCAAGATGTTCTTCAGTAGGTATACTAGTCCATTTCTGTTGCTTATAACAAAACACTGGAACTGGGTAATTTGTAAGAAAACAAAATTTATTGCTTACAGTTTCAGAGGCTGGGAAGTCCAAAGTCCAGGGAACACATTTGGTGAAGGTCTTCTTTGGTGGTGCCTCTACAATAGTGCAGGGGTCTTACATGGCAGAAAATGGCAGCGGAGAGAGAGAGTTCCTCATGTACTCTCCTTTTAAAGCCCTCAGAACTGTGCCCATTATTCCAAGAATGGGTCAATCCATTCATGAGGGTACAGTCCTCAGAATGCAATCACCTCTTCGAGGCACCACCTTTCAACTACCACAACAGCATTTCCCACCCTTTTAATACTGTTGCAGTGGGGGTCAAGTTTTGGGGGAACATTCAATCTAAGTCAGTAGGTGAGTAAGTAAATGAACTGTGGTACATCTAGACAATGGAATATTATTCAGTACTAAAAGGAATGAGCTGCCAAACCATGATAAGGCATGGGTTAAACTTAAATGCATGTTACTAAGTGAAAGAAGCCAATCTGAAAAGGCTACATACTGTACTATTCCTACTATATGACATTCTACAAAAGCCAAAACTAAGGAGACGGTAAAAAAAAAAAAAAAGTGGTGTTCAGGAGTTGGAGGTGGGGAAAGGAATAACTAGACACAGCAAAGAGGATTTTTAGGG
>NW_007824596.1:0-822 GCF_000696425.1 Galeopterus variegatus
ATCTGTGTGGAGAGAAATCTTCAGATAATGCAACTAAGGCACATTTCTGACTTAAAATCATTTCCCTACCATGAGCTCTCTACCTTTGAAATTCATGGATATGGAGTCACCATGACCCTACGTGAATTTTCAGGTATCACCAGAGAAATAACCATCAGGACAGGCAAGACGGCATTCTGTGTTGACAGTCGCTTGTTTAATGAAAAAGGAGGAAAGAAGGCAGCAGGCATCATGCAATCCTGCTTGCTTTAAGTACGTGCATTTACCACGAACTTTTACTGGGAAAGCAAAGCATGGTGGTAAGAATGTATATTAATTAAACTCATAGAGACAGAAAGTTGAAGGGGGTTGAATGGGGAGCTGGTGTTTAATGTGTACAGAATTTCAGTTTTGGAAGCTGAAAAAGTTCTGGAGATGGATGGTGGTGACGGCTGCACAACAGTGCACTGAATACTACTGAACTGTACCCCTGAGAATGATCAAAATGGTCAATTTTAAGTTATAGGTATTTGACCACAAATAAAAACAATTTATGTAAAAAGTTCTACATTTTAAGAAAGTGGTCAGGTCGACTTCCTACTTTATGGCATTCGGTCCAGCTGTAAAAATGGTGTTTGCCACAGTGTGCAATAGGATGCAAAACATTTATGAGGACGTTCAGTGCTTGCACACGCCACCCAACCACATCTCTGCGAAACAGACAACAACTAAGACCCTGAGAAGATGCACCAAAATGTAGCCATGGCTGTCTTTCTGTCCTCATGAGGATATAGATAACTTTTTAAAAATCCTTCTATTTTCTGGCGTTTTTTTCGATGAGCA
>NW_007824597.1:0-822 GCF_000696425.1 Galeopterus variegatus
AAAATTGTATATGAATTTTGATGGAAAAGCAGACTATTTGACACTTCTTCAGGATATTTAAACACAAGAAGATTAAACATCTCCATTTATCATGAATTCTTACATTGTTATAAGATCATTAAGAAAAATAATATCAACATTTAATTATCATTTTAAAATTAGTTTGTAATTGCTATTTTATCACAATGACTCATCAGGATTTGGCTACTGCTATAGGTCAAATACTTCCCTCCAGAGTTCATGTACTGGAAACTTGATTTCCATTTTCCAAGTGTTGTGAGGTGGAAAATCCAATTAGGGTAACCTAAAGGTGGGACCTTTAAGAAGTTATTGGATTATGAGGAGTGTTTCCTCATAAATGATTTAATGCATTGATGGTATAGTGACTGGTTATGGATGTAACAATAATGGCTTTATAAAGAGAGTAAGAGAGAATTTTAACCCTCTTTCTCAGCCCATTCGTGCTATGTGACAAGCTTCATTGATCTAGAGTCAACACCAATTAAAAGGCCTTCACCAGATGATTTCTGTGGACTTTAAAACCTCTGAAACTGTAAGAAATAAATTTCTTTCTTTTTTTTTTTTCTTTTATAAATTACCCAATGCCAGGCATTCTGTTATAAGCAACAGAAACAGACTAATTTAACTACCCTATAGAGTGAAAATTTTAAATCTTAACATTATTTATTTATTTTACTTTTTTCACAAGATACCATATTTGTAATTATAAATTTTTAAAGTTTGAATTTTTTAAGGAAAATACAAGTAAATTATACTGTTTGTCATATAATCAGTACTATCACCATTAATGCTAATTTTGAA
>NW_007824598.1:0-822 GCF_000696425.1 Galeopterus variegatus
TAAAGTTACTGAAATCATCCTATTACTTTGAGGTGTTTTGCCAACACCAAAATAGACAAAATTGTTGTTCTTTTATCCTGCAGGTTGTTTAACTGAAGTCACTTTCTAGGAGAGCCAGGATCATGACTGGGGCCAGTCTGAGGGCCTCCCAGGGTTTGACATCTGCCAAGGCTTTTGGAATCAGGCGTGGCCATATACGTGGCAGTGCACCCATTCTGCCCCACTGAATTAAAAGCAACCAAATCTTCACCTGAGCTCGGCATGGGCAATACAATGCAGCAGGCCAGATGAGAAAGAATCTGATGATTTCACACGGGCCTTTTCTTTCTTGGAAAGGCCCAACATGATCACCTGCCTGCCGTTCACCTGGGTGCCCCACAGACACCTTGCACTTCAACATGGCCAAACCTGACCCAATCAACTCTCCACCATTCTGTTGCTCCTCCAGGACTCCCCATTTCAGGGGTGGTGCCTTGACTGTTTTTGGAAGATTCCTGGGATGGATCCTGGAAACCACTTTCCTCCTTCCCCTCCCTCTTTTGTAATTAGGGGACAAAACTTGTCCATTCTATCTCCTTAATATATTTTAAATCTGCCCTCTCTTCTCCAAACCCACTTCTAGCACCTTAGATTTTCCTCAATTCTTGCTGAAATCCTGCTATCATCTTCAAATAGAACTCTCTGTTTTCTGTCCACACAATCTGCTCTCTAGACTGACTTTCCCAAAACACAGAACTTTGTGAATATCATGTCTCTGCCCACCTTCATGTAGCTCAAAAACCCTCCTCGGCTCTGGTGCATATACTGAATAACAAACTTGAC
>NW_007824599.1:0-822 GCF_000696425.1 Galeopterus variegatus
AATACTGGATTGTGTGATAGTTAATTTTGTGTGTCAACTTGACTGGGCCACTGGGTGCCCACGTATTTGATTAAACATTATTTCTGGGTGTGTGTCTGAGGGTGTTTCTGGGTCAGGTTAACATTTGAATTGGTAGACTGAATAAAGCAGATTGCCCTCCCCAATGTGGGTGGACCTCATCCAATCTATCAAAGGCCTGAATAGAGAATAGAAGGCTGAATAAGAAAGAATTCTTTCTCTCTGCCTGACTTTTGAACAGGGATATTGGTATTCTTCTGCATTCAGGCTCAGACTGGAACTGAAACTGACACCACTGGTTCTCCAGGTTCTCAAATCTTTGGACTTGGACTAAAATGATACCATCAATTCTCCTGTGTCTCTAGCTTGCTGACTGCAGCCTCCATGTTCATGTGAGACAATTCCTCATAGTAAATACACACACACACACACACACACACACACACACACACACACACACACAGGTTGAATAGCCCTTATCCCAAATGCTTGAGACCAGAAGTATTTCAGATTTTGGATTTTTTCAGATTTTGGAATATTTGCAGAGACTTAACCTGTTCAGCATCCCTAATTCAAAAATCCAAATTTGAAAAGCTCCAATGAGCATTTTGTTTGAGCATGTTGATGCTCAAAAAGTTTCAGATTCTGGAGCATTTTGGATTTCAGATTTCCCTATTAGAAATGCTGAGTCTGTGTGTGTTGTGTGTATGTGTGTGTGTGCACGTATAAATATAAATAAAATTTCCTATTGGTTTTGTTTCTCTGGAGAACCAGTCTAACATAAATTATATGCATGGTTAAATA
>NW_007824600.1:0-822 GCF_000696425.1 Galeopterus variegatus
TGCTCTATGCTGCTGAAACACTATATTCTCTATTGGTAATTGACAATAGGAAGAGAGTAAACAGAAAATAAAAAGCTTGTTCCACTGAGACACTACCCCTGTTTTGATTGATGACATTTCTGACAGATTTTGAAAAGTAAAGGAGAGAAAATTAATCTACAAATGCAGTACTTCACTCAAAGACACACTAATTACGTTGACAGAGATTAGGAGATAATTAAACAGAAATAGTAGGTACCCTAAGAACTGCATCATGAAAGCTTGGGTGGCCTGCCCACAATACTCTCTGTCCTGTTTTTCCTATGAGAGTTAAAAGCATAAAAAATTAGTTGAGCTCAGGGACATGAAATCTAATTCATGTTTGTGTCTATGTAGTCAGCTCCTTGGGGAAAACTGTTTATATACAAGGGCACTTCAGTAGGTTTCCGCCAATTCAATTTTTTTATTCTTTGTGATGGCATTTCAAAATTCTAGGTTATGTTTTTTACAGCAATATTTCTTTTTTTTTTTTTCCTTTTGGTCTTTTTTACTGACCAGCAACGGCATCGCAACCCTCGGTGTTGCGCCCACACCACACTCAGCCAGTGAGCGGGAACCGGTCTCCACATGGGATCCGAACCCTCGGCGGGAGCGCCGCCGCGCTCCCAAGCGGCGCACTCTCCAGTGCACAACTGGGCCAGTCCTACAGCAATATTTCTTAAATGTGATGTTTTTTAACTACTTTTACCAATCCCCAAGTTTAAAATATATATATATGACTATCGCTGATTTTATCTGATAATAATGAATCAATATTTTAAGTCATAAAATAATTGTATTACA
>NW_007824601.1:0-822 GCF_000696425.1 Galeopterus variegatus
CTGGAAGGTTCCAGGAGGGTGCCCTTCAAGCCGGGGTCTGAGGCTTAAGAAGGATACAGCCCGGGCCGGCCCGGTGGCGCACTGGAGAGTGTGCCACTTGGGAGTGCGGCGGCACTCCCGCCGAGGGTTCGGATCCCATGTGGAGACCAGTTCCCACTCACTGGCTGAGCGCGGTGCGGGCGCAACACCGAGGGTTGTGATCCCGTTGCCGGTCCCTGGTACAGGCGCGACACCGAGGGTTGTGATCCCGTTGCCGGTCCCTGGTACAGGCGCGACACCGAGAGTTGCGATCCCGTTACCGGTCAGTAAAAAAGACAAAAAAGGAAAAAAAAAAAAAAGAAGGATACAGCCAGGCAAGTGGGGGCAGGGGACAGTGCTCCAGGCAGAGGGAACAGCATATGCAAAGGCTCTGAGCACCAGGGACATGCTCTTTATAGCTCTTGGAGTCCAAAACTTTATTGTCTACTATTTGCCAGGCTCCTGGCATAGGCTGGCACAGGGTCGGATGGCTCCACTCTGGTAACGTATGGCCTTGGTGTGAATCTCACTTTGCCACTTATTAGCTATCAGATAATGTATAAGTTACTTGGCCCCCTTCCCTCAGTTTCCTCACTGTAAAATGGGAATATTCCTGGTGACCACTCATCTTGTGGTTAGGAAGGTTAAATGGGGCATTCATACAAAGTGCTCAGCACAAAACGAGCACGCTGCGAATGTTAGCAGCTCTCACTAATCCTGAATCCCACAGACTGAGCACCTACTGTGTGCCAGGCGCCCTGCTGCACACTCTGCGGTTAATCTTCACAAGGATCTGCCAGCTTG
>NW_007824602.1:0-822 GCF_000696425.1 Galeopterus variegatus
TAGAGCACCCTCTCTTAGAGCTGACTGGAAAAAAGACAGGGAACAAAGTGGTAGGTATTTTAAATATAACAAAGTTAAATACAGGGTGGCACATAAAAAATCTGCTCCTGAGAGTTCTCTATGAACAATTTTGGATTTTCAAAGGAGATAATGAAAAATACCTTTTCATCTAATCAATTTATGGCAGGTGTGACAGTACGCTGGGGGCCTCAATGGTATCCTGAATACATGGACAGAGGATGTAGTAATAAAGATCAGCAGGCAGACACAAGCTTTCCTGAGCTCAACAAAACTTAATGATGCATTTTGGCTCAAGGTGCTTTTATTTCATTTTCTCTCTTGGCTGGTGCATGGATTATAGAGCTGGGAGCTCAATTGAAGTTATGCTATAAATTCAGTTGTGTTTTATAAAGATAGAAGAGAGTTTAAGGTTTGCCAGAGACCATTCAACACTTCAAAAGAGGCGTTAAAGAACTGTCCAATGGTAAGGAATGAGAGGCTAGGAAAGAGATGTTAGTCAAAACAGGCTAGGAAAAAAAATTTAAGAGAAAAATTATCCTCTGCAAATGGAACAGGCTCAGATCATGGATGCAAATTTGTTTGTAGGAGAACAGAACCTTAGGGCTGACTTTTAGCAGGCAGCACTGGGATAATTTAGTAACTACAGATTTAATTTCTTGTGCTGATTCATTCATTTAGTCCATCTCAGGAAGGACCATGATTTATCAATATATTTATATAGAAAATCATAAACTATAGACGCAGGTTCAGTTCATGGACTCTGGGGCATGCTCAAATCAGAGCTCCACTATTTGATAGCCA
>NW_007824603.1:0-822 GCF_000696425.1 Galeopterus variegatus
ATTTGAACCCCCACCCCCACCCCAGAACCCACCACTCCATCTCTCTCTCCCCTCCCCAGCATGACCTTGGTCATCTTTCCCATGCATGCTTTTCATACCAGCAGGTCCCAAACATTTGGTGTCAGAATCCCTTTGCATTCTTAAAAATTATCAAGGACCCCAAAATAATTCTCTTTATGCCAATTATGACTATTGGTATTTACAGGGTTTGAAATAAAGACTGAGAAAATGTAGAAATATTTATTAATTTATTTTAAGTTATATCAAACTCCTTACACATTAGTATAAATGACATATTTTTATGAAAAATAAATGCATTTTCCAAAATAAAAAAAAGAGTGACATTGCTTTACATTTTGCGAATTTCTTTACTGCCTGGCTTAATAAAAGACAGCTACATTCTCAGACCTACGTCTACATCCAACTGTAGCCCATGGAAAATTCTGTTGCACTCAAGAAAGAACATATGTCTTAGTATTATTATGAAAATAGTTTTTGAAAGAAAGTGAGCCGAGACACTGGGTACCGATCAAGCTTTATGAAAGGAAAAGAATCTGCCAGGCTGTACCCAAAGTAGGGAACAGCCCGGGGCTGCCCTCAAGATGGAGAACAGCACCAGGTGTGGGGATGGTAGAGCTTATATAGGGCACCAAGGGCTAGCTGATACCATCACGGAGGGGCATTATGCTAATGTGGAAACTATGCAACCAGGGTGGAGAACTGCACCCTTGCACAAGCAAAAGGGTTTCTGTTTAAGTCACGAGGCTTCTTGTAAAGGGAAGAGGGGAGGGGTTTGGTGCTGGAGTGAAAGACAAGCTGGTG
>NW_007824604.1:0-822 GCF_000696425.1 Galeopterus variegatus
CAGGAGAGCACCCTCCAGTGGCCAGGGTCTTGTCAATGCAGCCATGTGCTCAGTGCTTGGCCTTGAGCCAGCCACTTAGGGGTCCTCCTCCTCTGCCTGATCCTGGATCATCAGACGTGGTATATTGTTTTCTCTTTTTCTTGTTTTTTCATGGGTTAGAGTCCTGGTTCTTGGTGCAGCCCTGTGTTTGGGTTAAGGCCAACAGTACAGATTGGGTTAGAGCCCCAGGAGTGAATTCATGGCAGAAATGGCCATTCTGTCATTAGAGATGCTGCCCTTGATTGCATTTGGTTTTCAGCTTTCAGTGGCACAGACCAGGTTAGAGCCTTGCGAGTGCCCAGCACTGACCATGTTAGAGCCCCAGGAGTGCCCAACACAGATCAGGTTAGAGCCTGGGAGAATAAAACAGAGACTGGGTTAGAGCACCAGGAGTGAACTTTAGATGCCTTGTTGGGCTGGATCACAGACCCCTCTGCCCCGTCCTGTGCAGGTCCTGAAACAGGTAGTCAAAAGAAAAACCAAACAGCCCCAGAAAAGTGGGCATGCTTTATTTATAGATGCGAGCTCTGCCAAGGAGTGGTTCAGAGCTGCTACCTTCCACACATAAAAATACACACAATAGCAGCAAGGAACCAACGTGTACACAGGCACACATGCGCACTAACTCTACTCTCATGCAACTTGTTTACAAAGGATGTGCTGAATCATACCCAGCCAGATATGAGGCAAGGGGGCCTGACCAAACCAACTCTACTTTCCTCACACTCCACCCCTTCAGGGTCCCTCACCATACAATCTACATGTTCAGAATCTTCTAGTGAG
>NW_007824605.1:0-822 GCF_000696425.1 Galeopterus variegatus
GTCTTACTTAAAAGATGAGCATGAATTCACTGAGATAGTAGGTTGGAGAAGGACATTTCCCACAGAGATGTAAATACATGGCCGTTAGAGAGAAAGAGCATGGAGAAGAAGGGACAAATTGATGCTGCCTGGACACAGAGCAGAAACATGGACGGTCGCAGATTCTTACCATTTTGTTTTCACAGCTTCACAACAGATGAAGCCAGTACTTATTTGCTGAACATGTACTCCTTAATCTGAAGCCAAAAATGTGTTCCCCTGAAATGAAGTAGACTTCCATACTAACGTTAACAGATTATAACTGAGCAATTGATTGGTGTGCTGAAGGTAGATTAAATTTTATTAGTGTAGCTAAAATGACTGCCTGATCATTTCAAATTCCAAGTATTGTAATTCTACCAAAAAGCAAAATAGATTAAATATTTGATTTAATTGATTGGCCAGTGTAAACTGTATAGAGACAATTTTTAAAAGTATTTTTTTAACATCCTATCTGTGGAATCCAGCCCTAGAAATATTCCATTTTCTTACAGAACACATCTCTCTTTGTCACCATTAACAGGTCTGTTTTTACAATCCCTGTTTTTAATTATTTGAGCAATTTTAAAAATACCACAATAAGGTTTATTTTCTCACAGAATCTTCATTTAACAAGTAGGACTCTAAATATAGACAACAATATAAGGAAGTGTCTCCATACTCCAATAGACTAGGTCACAGATCTTTTTATCAGTTCCTCTCTTAGTTGAAATCATAGGGGGTTTTTTTTCTTTATTTTTTGGATATTGAATCATATTCTCAGTGAAATAGGTTTCTTGAACT
>NW_007824606.1:0-822 GCF_000696425.1 Galeopterus variegatus
CTTGGAACACTGCTTGGTCACCTACATTCCCTCACACACCTCATCCTCCAGAGCCAGTCACAAGAGTGCCCTTAGGCGCTGATGGCTTCCAGAAGCTGCACTGGCATGGCATGAGCACTCTCAGGCTAGAACTAAGAGGCACGGGGGAACCGCAGCTGTGTGGCTCTCATTTGCCTCTGACTCTGAGGCTTACTCTGATGATGACAAAGATGCCTGGCAGACCCTGGGAGAGGGATGGGAATGAGTCACCACATCTCTCTACCTCTGGGCACATCTGCTGCTCCCCAGGAACCCGTGATGGCCCAGCTCCCACTGCCACCGAGCCAGAGGCCTCCCTGAGCTGCCCGCTGGGGGCCTCTCCATGATTCATCATTGCTTTGGCCTTCAGCTTGGAGGGAGTCCTGACCGGGGAACAGTCTGGTCACAAAATTGTTGTCTTAAAATCTGTTATTGTTCATCTCTATGTATTGTTCCTCTGAGGAGATGGTAAGGGTTTGGAGGTGGCAGACACAGAGGCAACTAGAGATTTCTGAAGCTGGACACGCCAGGCTCCAAGGTTTATGAGCTTTTGCCACCGAGTCCCAAACTGAGTTCTTTCTTGTCTTCACATCAGATCTTCTCAGCCAACTGTAGGTCTTCAGAGTTCTTCTGTGCTCAGCTCCTCAGAGACTTCTGGCTTATCCACAGAGGAAGGGCTGTCCCACCCTGTCCGCAAGGGCTGAGAGGGCAGCGGCTGTGCGCTCTGTCCCTAGGGAACACATGGCCCTTAGTAGGGACTCAGGAAATACTTACTGAATGAATTCTGCCTCATGTCCTGGCCAC
>NW_007824607.1:0-822 GCF_000696425.1 Galeopterus variegatus
TGACATTTTCTGTTGTTTTATACTCACTTGCCGCAGCCCTCTTAATATATTGCCAGAGATTTTTGCATGCAGAGAATTGCATACAGCATAATGGTGAATTCGTCAAAAATGTTCAATAAGCAAATTGGACTAAATAATTGGTAATAGGAAGTGCAGGGAACTGGGAAATTTCTCTCCAAACATGTTCAGGAAAGAGTCACGTGCAGGATGTCTTCTGCCCTGCAGGTCTGTGCCCATCTCCTCCCTGACCACATGGGCAACATCAATCAGCCCATTTGCCCCCTGAGTTTACTCTGTTCAGCCCATGCCTAATCTCTGCGCTCCCTTCGGAACTGCCAAGCAATGCAGCCTAGAGCCATGAAAAGAACATCAGCCTTGAGTTAGACACACTTCTTGTCAAGGATCAATGTTTAACAGCCAACATGTATCAGGCAGGATGTGGGCACCATAGCAACGAAACCAATAAATCACAGGCCGTGCACTCCATAAGCTTTAGGTTGAGTCCAGCACTGTCCAAGAGAAATAAGAAGCAAGCCCACATGTCATTTTAAATGAATATACAAAAAGAAAAAGAAAAAGGAAGAATAAAGTCACACTAATTTTAATAACGCATTTTACCTTACCCAATAGATTCAAAATATTGCAATGTGATACCAGTGTAAAAAAAATATTAGTAATATAATTTATCTTGTGATTTATACTAAATTTTAAAAATCTGGGCCGGCCCCATGGCTCACTCAGGAGAGTGTGGCACTGGTAGCGCCGAGGCTGCGGGTTTGGATCCTATATAGGGATGGCCCGTGTGCTCACTGGCTGAGCGCG
>NW_007824608.1:0-822 GCF_000696425.1 Galeopterus variegatus
CCATGCAGCACAAGGTTTAAGGGTCATAGGAACAGCCGGGGCTGGCCGGTTGGCTCAACTGGTTAGAGGAGGGTGCTGAAAACACCAAGGTCAAGGGTCCGGATCCCGGTATCAGACAGCGGCCAAACAAAACCACAAACAAACAAACAAAACCCCAGATGAAGAGCCCTAAAGTAGATGAGGTAAGGGGGACAGCACCTCGTGATACCCTAAAGTATTAAGTTCCAATCCTAAGAAAATATAACCTAATTATTCATTAGAACTTTAAAACCTTGCATTGTACTACGGTTTCATGACTGATCCCTTTTCTCCTTAAGAGACAACAGCTGTCTGATCCCTCTTCTCCTTAAGAGACAACAGCTTCGACAAATCGGCCCAGGAAGTGAGCAGATCAACGTGGCCCCCACAACCCCTTCGGTCATAACCCAGAGAATTCTTAACCGGGCGTTCCATCCTCCCAATGTTACCCCCAATTTTATGAACATGTGCATTTTTCCGCGGTATAGCCCTAAAGTTTATTAAATTTTCAAAGGAGTTCGTGACTTCCCCCAAATTAAGAGTTCTGATTCTGACCTAAATTGCTAGCCTCGCCCTCGAAAAAAGAATGTATTCAAGGTGTCAAGGGGAAAAACCAAGTACACGTAAGGCTAGTAGAGCCTGGAGGTGTCTAGGTCGACCCACGCGAATTCTCCCAAACACGGCTAAACACGGCCAAAGTAGTTCCGATACGTGCTTCTGTTTTAAAAACTTATTATTTGGCCTGGCGTTCTGAGCCAAACCTCCGTCTTCAATCGCTCAACTACCACCGACTACTTGCCTAAT
>NW_007824609.1:0-822 GCF_000696425.1 Galeopterus variegatus
CTCCGGGTAGGCCACAGAGAGCACAGGCCTTGTTGCCTTTTATCTTACTGAGGTCAGTTTACACATTTATGTTCCCTATCTAACCCCTATAATCATCTGAGTGTGTAATTCCCAACATAGACTCAAGTTTTGAAGTTATGTGTAACTGTATAGATGATTCACAGTAATACCAAATACTTTAATAATACATACTAAGTTATGGGCACTGTTTAACGTGTTTTGACTGTATTAACTAATGGAAACGTCACAACCCCATTGGGTAACGTGGCCCCCACGGCAGTGCACTGTTCAGACCTCCCTTCAAGAGAGAATTAACATTTATTTACAAAGAGTGAAGTTAGATGACAGCTTCCAGCTGCAGTGACTTTAGGCCATGCTTTTCCTGGGCAGCCCCAGCCAATGACTGAGCACAGTGGAGGCACTAGGATCTGGCCATTTCTGTTCAATGTGGGAACTCTTCTAATGGGAAATCTTTGTTCCAGAGCTTCCCATTGGGTTGGCCAAGTCTTTGTTTGATTTGCATTGTGGTCTGAGGCTTTCCCTCTCCAATTCTACTTCTCCTCTATATTTTCACAATAAACTAATAAATCTCTTGCACTCCTAACTCTGTCCCAGTGTCTGCTTCTGGGGGGATCCAACCGATACAAGTAGGTACTGTTATTATCTTCATTTTACAGATTGAGAAACTGAGGCAGAGAAGTGGCTCAGGATCTTACAGCCAAATGAGTTTCAATGTTCTTTTTTGGGTGGCTGGCCAGTAAGGGGATCCAAACTCATGCCCTTGCAGTTATAAGGCTGTGCTCTAACCAATTGAGTTAACCG
>NW_007824610.1:0-822 GCF_000696425.1 Galeopterus variegatus
TTGAAATACTGAAATTACAACAAGCTTGGACTTAATCTTTGCAGACATTCACTGGGATTTCAGAAACAGTTGAGGGCAAAGTGCAAATAGTGTATTAAGAAGAAAAGAATAAAATACATTCATGGTGGAACCCTGTCCCTATCCATCCATGAACAGGCTCGCATAGGAAGCCCTCAGCACCCTGCGGGGTTGCAGAGACACACAGCACCTGCTGAGGGAGGCTGAAGTAGACAGAAGGAGAGGAATGTGCAAGTAGGATGTGAAGGTAGATGGAGACCAGGACCCAAGCTGCACCTGCCCTTTCCGGGAGGAGGAGACAGAAGGAAAGCATCTTGCTCCAAGGCCACCCAGCGTATTGGTGGCACAACCAGGTCTCAGGCCTGGTTCTTCCGATTCCCAGTATAGGGGCCGTAAAGAAGTAGCCGAGCAACCAGGGCTCCTGGAAGCCGGCTCCATGTCCACGGCTGTGTGTGGTGGGTGAGGGCAAGCCCATCGAGAGAGAAACTGGATCATGTTCAAACTCAGAAAGGCAGATTGGAGATGAAGAGGATTGAATGCAAGGATTAGGGAGTAAGGAACAAAGACAGGAGAGGGCAGCGAGGGACAGGGCTGGCAGAGATGCTGGCAGCACAGGCATTCCTGGTGGGTCTCTGGGGTTCCAGTCACAGGTGCTCAGATACTGCCACAGTAGGGCCACTGTACCCCGGGAAATTCTACGGTCTAGAGACATGAAGAAAATCCAGTTGTTAAAGTGAAAAAAAAAAGTCAACTACCATTCCTAAGAAGAAATCGCACGCCTCTCTGAAGGGATGAAGGGACACA
>NW_007824611.1:0-822 GCF_000696425.1 Galeopterus variegatus
TTTTTTTTTTTTTTTTTTTTTTTTTTTACAAATTTGAAAATATCCCCTCCATCCTAACCCTTTGTTGCATCCTCTTTTTCTTTCTATCTGGACTCCTTTTCCCAGTTGGATTTCACTTCTCTCCCCGTACTTCCCCTTGATCCTAGTTGTCCCATTCTTTCTCACAAAGAGAGAACCAGTTAATAAATTCTGACACCCTCCCTCCTGTCTTCTAGAATGATCCAAGCTCCAGTCCATTCACCATGGCAAAAGTGTTCAGTGCTGTATCTGAGGTTCAGCAGTACCTAGTGTTTAGGAGAAATCATGACGGACATGCTGGAGTTCTTATTTGCAGCACAGGGTTTGCAAAACCAAAGTGGAATTGAAACTATGAGAGATCTCATTCTGGCAGTCAATAAAATAATACGAATGCAACACAAAATTTAATGAACATTTGTTTTTGTCAAATAAATAATCATATTTACTCTATAGATAATTTCTGGGCACCCTGCCTTATTATACAGAAAACTGTCAGTGTCTACTTCCATCACATTTTTATGAGATACATGGTGATAAATTTTGTTTTTCTGAAAAAACTGATTTTTGATGCCTGGTTCTTCATCCAAATGAATTTTAATATTACGACTCAGGATTTTGACTCATATATTTTGTGTTCCTAACTTTGCTGAGTTTCCATTATTGCAGTTTAACATGAATGTTTGAAACTAAACAAACAAGCAAAAATTTAAAACAGACTAAAACTTTGGTCTGTGTTTATTCTTCTTCACCATCCTTTATAGGAGTATTTCTCATGTCTACTTGTTTGCAAAAAAAGGAAAAAAA
>NW_007824612.1:0-822 GCF_000696425.1 Galeopterus variegatus
AGCCCACCCGCAATACACGCCTCCCCTTGGTGGCTGCTTTCCTTGTCTCTGTGCTTTCAGGTACCTTCTTCTGAGTCCCTTTTTCTTATGTTTAAATGGGATGTAATAGACACTACACCATTATATTTACTGATTGATTAATTACACTTTAGTATGTTGGTTCCTTATGTTATCAGTTGATTCCAGGATTTTTTTTTTTTTTTTAAGTTTCTAATTATGAAATTGAAGGCTTTGTCATTGCTATTAGAGTTTAGAACCTTGGCCAACAGGCTGTATTAATTGAGAGTGAAAGAAGGGACAGCTACAGTCACATTTTTAGGTCTCTAAAAAAGAGGTAAAAGATATGGGGGAGAAGAGTTAGAAGAAAGGCAGAATCTGTGTCTTCTTTTCCCCCTGGAATGACTGAGGTTATGGTTCTAGTGTCCTGAGTTGTTGCTGAAGAAACCCCCAGTTCCAGTAGGACCGGCTGCACCATTTGCAGGGCCCAGTAAGAAATGAAAACGCAGAGCCCCTTGATCAAAAATTGTCAAGAATCTCAAGCCAGCAACAGCAGAACATGAAACCAAGCCAGAGGCCCAGGCGCCACACTGCCTTCCTGCTCTGCAACTCAGCTCTTCCCAGTTTTCAGTTCCCTGGCTACCTCGTTTATCCTTCCCTACACCTTCACTGGGTGAGCAATGTGGTAGCCTGAGCAAGTCTATTGTTTTTGTAACTGAAATTAACCAACACACTTAAGACATCACTAAAACACAACAGGGTTTTCTCTGCCATTTCCTCTTACCTCATACCGCCTGGAACTACAGAGACATATTAAAATGCTTT
>NW_007824613.1:0-822 GCF_000696425.1 Galeopterus variegatus
GTAAATGCTTTATGCTTTTTAAGTTGTTTTAAAGGTGATTCCCTTTATATGAGGTATGTAAGACAGTCAAACTAAAAGAAGCAAAGAATATAATAGGGGTTTCCAGGGGTGGGTGAAGAAATGAGGGTTTGTTATTCAATGGGTATAAATATAATTATGCTACATGAATAATTTCTAGAGATCTGCTGTGCAACATAGTGCTTTTAGTTAACATTATGGTATTGAGTACTTCAAAATTTGTCAAGAGGGTAGACCTCATGTTAAGTGTTCTTACCATATAAAATAAAAGCACAAGTATAGTTCAGGAGGTAATGAATATGACTCTTACCTTGATTGGAGTAAGGGAAGCATGGATAGTATTTTTATGTATCCAAACTCATCAAATTGTGCGGCTTAAATATGTGCAGTTCTTTATATATCGGTTATGCCTCAATGAAGCTGTTTGAAAAAATAAAATAGAACAAACGGTAAAAGAGAAAATAGTCAAAAAGTAGCATTGGGTACATATGGGTACACACACACACACACGCAGGCCAAAATCCAGGTACATTTTATTTCTGGCCCTGACTATACATGAGTTTTGTAACTCATATATAGAAATAATATTCAAATTCAAAAATGTTCTGACCTCCCTTGGCATATATTTGTTATTATTGGTAATAATTTATTCACATCACATGTTATCTGTGTAGTTTAACTTTGCATAAAGTTGTTGATTAAAATCAATGGTGAACAGATCCAAGGCCAAGGAAAATTGGCTGTTGGTGTCCTGTTGCTGATGAGTTAAGAGCAGTGGATAGCAAGCTAAAATATACAGAAAGG
>NW_007824614.1:0-822 GCF_000696425.1 Galeopterus variegatus
GAGAGATGGTCAGAGATAAGGAGACCAGCAAGAAAGGTGAAGTAGCCACATTGAAAGCAGCCCAAGCAGGAAGCTGTTACCACTCCTAAAGTGTCAAGGGAGAGGAGATTATTACCGAACAGGGCACAATCTATAGCCATTGAGAAGGCTATAGGAGCTATGGCCATAAAGGAATGCTGTTTAATTCATTTTTCAATTCCAATGAGGTCGAAGCTTTAACCTTCTGTGGGATTCTCTATCCCCTTTTTTCTAGCTAAAAAGTTTATCTTTAATTGCAGGTCATTTGTTTTAAATTTTAAAAGATTTACAAAAGTGTCAGGAAGAGAGGGTGTGAATGGATCAGTACACAGTAATTGCCACTGTTTGGGGGAAACAAAACAAATAGATATACAAAACCTTGAACTGTAGGGTTTTGTTAATTTACTAGGGACAAAAAGAATCACAAAAAATTAAATCCTTTAATCCAATTTATGCATTGCATTCTAATTGTTTTGGAGGTAAAAACAATAATAGTCTCATTTATAACAGTATACAATTTTGTTTCCAGGCTTTCTCTGAAATTTCTTGCTGAAGAAGTGGAGAAATTTGGCTCTCAAACACAAAGTTGATCAATAGCCTCTTTGTCGGTGACAGTACCCATCCCCTCTATCAAATGACAATCTGTCATGAGGTTTGGCCTTGGAAGTGAAAGGTTAAAGAGAAACATAATTTTAAGAAGGGAATTAACATTCTTCAGTTCATTATTGGCACATTATTAAACCTTTTTCATCTTGTTCATTCGTTAATTGATCTGGTGATCAGACATTTAATAGTTTTCAATGG
>NW_007824615.1:0-765 GCF_000696425.1 Galeopterus variegatus
AACTTCTCAGTAAAATTAAGTAGCCAACCCTTTTTCCAAATTCCAATTGTCTCATAAATACCACATTTATCTTTGTGCATACTTTCTTTGAGTTCCTCTCCATCTCTCCTCTTTTTTTTTTTTTCAGTCTCTAGATTGATGATAGATAATAGGTAGTGTTGACCTAAAAGAAACTGAGGCTGAATATGCAAGCATGGGGTTTATTGAACCAGTGTGATAACTGCAACCAAGAAACACATGAGTCATGTTGCCCTGAGAAACGTGCTTTAAAGGGGGCCAGCAGAGCTCAGCATTGTATAATCATACCAAGGGAAAGAATCAAAAGAGAGAGAGAAGAGGAGAGTCCCCTAATCACTGCATCGATTTTTCTATTGGCTAGTACACACATACAGATTTTAGATTGTACTAGTTTACATCCTACAGTCAGGAATTTAGGGTAAGGGTCACAAGAAGCATTCTAGGTCATTTTATTATTTCTTCCGGTGCCTACATATCTGTCTTCTTAACTTAGAACAGTCTTACAATCACGTTTTCCAGGACATGCAGATGTGACTGCTGACTTATCCCAGATTTACCAAGGCATTGCAATTTTGCTAACCTGGCCAGACCAGATGTTTTCTTTAGTTTGTCAGCAGATGGATGATAGATAGATGGATATAGACATGTGTGTATGCTTCTTATCTATGGAGATGTAAGTACATACACACATATATACAAAGGAAAGAGTGCGCACATATATGTCTGTGATTGTAGGTATGGGTGGGT
>NW_007824615.1:5678-6500 GCF_000696425.1 Galeopterus variegatus
GTTTTTTTCTCCAATACAGAATCCACAGATCTCTGAGATTACTATGGAAAGGAAAAAAAAATGCTACACTATAAAGGAACAACATCTGATCATTTATCTTTCTTGCTACTAACATCACCTATTATCTTTTCCTTCCTTGCCTACTGCTATGCACTGAACTGAAAGTTTCAATGTTTCTTTTATAATAATTTCCCAAACCCTCTTATAGTCAGTGTGCTGAATAATTCTTCCATTTACCATCTACTCCCTTGGCTTGATTTCCATCACCTGGAGAAATGAAGATTCATCTTGAACTCTAGCAGTCATCTGCCAGTCTGGATTATAAACCCGGTGACTCGTCACAAGAATCTTTGGGGAAAAATGGAATGATTGTGATTTTTGAGGCTAAGACTATTGTGCCAATTTAAGTGGGCTAGACCACTTCCCTTGTATTCTTACTTATTACTACTTATTCCATCAACAAGAGCACTTTAAATTTTCTTGCAGGACTGAAAACACTCTCTGATTGAGTGACACCTTTAAGAAAACCAATATCTCAGTTCAGAGATTCCATTGCCAGGAAAGAAAAAAAAAAAGCTTTGAAAAACAAAACAAAACAAACCTAATGCCTGTCTTTATGGGGACTCAGCACATGCCTTGTTCTTAGTCCTGCACAAGCTAAACAGATTTAATTGTCTTTTCATATGTCAAAAACAGACTGTCCAGAGGGATGCAATAAAAGGAGCTTGTACAGTAACATTTTATGCTGTATCTATTCCTGGAGCAATGGTGCTTGTGTTTCCAGGGCTGTCAATTAAGCATATTTTTCCCCAGCACATATTC
>NW_007824616.1:0-822 GCF_000696425.1 Galeopterus variegatus
ATTACTCCAGTTACTCTGCCTCTGTCTTTACATGGCCTTATTCCCTGTGAAAGTCTCCTCTATGTCTCTGTGTCTCAATCTCTCTCCATTTTTTTCTCAAGGTACCAGTCATTGGATTTAGTCCCACCCTAATGCAATATGACCCGATCTTAACTAATCACATCTGCAAAGACCCTATTTCCAAATAAGGTCACATTCTGAGGTTTTGAGTGGACGTGAATTTTGGGGGGTTCACTAGTCAACATGCAGGCTTATGGTTGAAGCATCATGAGCTAGAGAAAGAGGAGAGGATGGGTCACATCATATAGGGCATTGTAGGGTTTATGTAAAGAATTTGGATTCATTTTAAGTGCAAGAGGATGTCGCCAAAGGGTTTAAGCAAGGGAGTGCTTTATGTTTTTAAGAGATCACTTGGTAATGTATAGAGAATAAACTGTAGGAACAAGAATGTATCAAAGAGACTGACTGGGAAAAAAATTCTGTTGCCCAAACAAGAGGTTATGGTTGGACTAAAGTGTCGATTGGTAGAGAAGATGGTGGTTAAATCTGAGGTATGTTTTGGATGTAGAATTGAGGAACTTCTCAAGTACTGGATGTAGGTGGTGAGGGGGAGGGAGAAATAATAATCTCTGGGTGGCTAGTGGTGCCTTTACTAAGAAGGGGAACACTAGCGATGACTGAGGTAAGGTATGGGAAAGTAAAGAGTTACACTTTAGACACATACTTAGTCCATTGCCGACTACTGCCCTTTGCCACTGGCGATGAACAGCTCAGTTAGGCAGGAGAGAGACCTGGGAGGCTTAGAGTGGGAGAAACTCAGCA
>NW_007824617.1:0-822 GCF_000696425.1 Galeopterus variegatus
GAGTTATTTCAAAAAGACCATCTTCAAGCTCTGAAATTCTTTCTTCTGCTTCCTCTACCCTCCTGCCCAACCTCTCAGTTGTGTTATTTCATTGAGTGAATCTTTCATTTCTAGAGGTTCTGCTACACTTTTTTTTAAGGTATTAATCTCTTTGTAGTTTTCTTCCTTCATATTCTGGATATTTTTCTTCTTTCATTGTGTTCTCTAATTGAGTCTTCCTTTATTTCTTCAAGTTTTCTTAAGATCATTGCACAGAATTCTTTTTCAGACATTTCAAGGATTCCCTGTTCCATGGAGTCTGACTTTGGAGCATTACTGTGTTCTTTCAGTGGTGTCATTTCTTCTTGTTTGGCTCTATTCTTTTGGTGGTGTCAGTTCTTCTTCTTTGTTTGTACTTCTAGTATTTTTTCACTGATGTTTGGTCATTTGGTAGATGGTTTGCTTCTTCTATTACAATGAGGTTGGCTGTGGAGTGGCCCTGATTGCTACTGTGGTGGCAAATTGTCTTTGCTTGGCAGTAGGTGTGGTGGTGGTTATGTTAAACCACCTTGGGTCCTGTTCCAGTATCTATGGTCATAGAATGAGCCCCTAGCATCACACAGTTCAGCTGGGCTCACCTTGGCTGGTCAGACCCCATGGGCTGGTGCTCCCCTCTGGGTCCAAGGAGTAGGGGGGGGCCGCCTGTAAGGGAGGGGCCGCCTGTAGCCATACATGCAGTTCATCTCGCTTTTATATTTTCTTTGTGTTACTTTCACTGTAATAAATTCTGAATATTTTCACATCAATGTTCCACTTTAATAATTCTCTCTCCAGTTGTATTGA
>NW_007824618.1:0-822 GCF_000696425.1 Galeopterus variegatus
GCCATGTGAGCCCTGAGTTGCTGTAGGCCCTCCCCAGATGTGTTCCCTGGACTTTGGACTTCCCAGCCTTCAAAACTGTAAGCAGTTAATTTTATTTTTTTACAAATTATCCAGTTTCAGGTATTTTGTTACAAGCAACAGAAATGGACTAATACAGTGGCCTTCACCCAATTCTGTGGGCCCTGGGTTCTAGGTGTTAGTGGTTTACTTGGATATTAAGCATAAGGGAGAGGGAGTATGGGGGGCTGAGATGGACCTGCAGGTGTTACTGGGACACCAGACACCACTGGGCCTCAATCTGTCCCCCACCTGTCTCCGACCTCTGCCGCTCACTCCCCACCTTGGGCCGCATATGTTTCTCACTGAGGAGAGATTCTTGACCTCCTTTCTTTCCTATGGCAGGCCCTTTCGTCCTGAGATGCAAAGGCACTTTTTCTTCCCAGTCTGAGCAGTACTGAATTCTCTAAAGTAGAGTGCTGACTGCGGGAGGGAATGCTTAGTGAATGATGCACCTGGTTGCTAAGCAAATCTGAGCTGCCTGACTTCTAAATGGACTTCCCAAGATTCTTCATGGAACAACACAGATCAGAGCACATCATGTGGCCAAGAACAATGGGTTTTCATTCTAGTAGCCAAGGCAGCTTCGTATAATGGAAAACCATTTTTTTCTGGTTGTCAGAAGTCTTCTAGACCTGCCTCTGTCACTGCCTGATTTAAAGCCATGAAAATGGCTTCAGTTTCAGGGCCCCAGTTTCCTAATCGATCAAACAAGGGCATTGGATCAGATCCCAAACTTGTCACAGGATGGTGGTGGGTGGGGCA
>NW_007824619.1:0-822 GCF_000696425.1 Galeopterus variegatus
GGGGGGAGCCAGAATTCAAACTGAGGTTGACTTTGGAGCTCAAACCAGAACCATGCCTATCTCTACCTCTACCTGCATTAGTCATTTTTCACTTCTTACCAGTTTGGACACTACCAATGCTAATTCAATAAGTGAAGTGTATATGGTAGAATTTTCTCTACCCAACCTCCTTTAACCAGTTAACGGAATTAAATACGCTTTCCATGTCTTGGCAAAACACGGTAATTAGCACCCCTGCGTTTCTCTCTTCACTATTCGGTATGTTCACTCTTATGCCTGTTTGAACTTGCAATTTAATTACAAAATTTCATTAAGTAGTACAGACTCATCAAACAGGATCATGAAACTAGTTATTCTATGAAAAGCAAGTTAGGTGTTTTGCAAGAACTTAAGAAGAACAGCCATCATAATCATAGCCTTTTTAAATAGGCTTGGAAGAAATTATATAAAGAATTTCCGAAAAATATTAATTTAACAGAATGATAGGCAAAGAATAATTAACAAGTATCTTAAATACTTTCTCCACTTTAAAGATTTTATAACTGGAAAGTGTAGGTGGTACATTAGTGATATGACTATGCAAAATTTGTTAATTCTAGTCAATACAGAAATATTTACAGCCTACATGAAAATTATCAAATAAATATACATTTTTATGTTGTAGGCTAAAATAAGATATTTGAAGCAGATATGTATCTATTCATAAATTCCATCCTCTTTTATTTTTCATGGAAAACCATTTATTGAACACTAAGCATTTTTTTTATATACATTATATGTCTTTAAATTTATTTTTTAAAGTTAAAATATTTGATAGTGGTC
>NW_007824620.1:0-822 GCF_000696425.1 Galeopterus variegatus
AATGGTTTGGTTGAAGTGACTAGCAAGAAACTTTCTCTCCTTATTGCCAATGACTGTGGCATTAGCAAACATAACCAGAGAATAAAGTCTTGACCATAGAAGCACCGAAGGAAACTAAGATTTCCACTGAAAACCTCATAAATCATGAAGCTCTCCAAAATTTCAGTGATGCCTCTCTTCCTTTGGTCAGTTCTTTGATTATTACTCTCACTGTAAGTTATAAAGACAGGTAGACTCAATTTCAAGGATGAAGGGACTCTTAAGAAAAAAAAATGTTAAAAAAACACTTAAAAATGGGGAAAAAAAAGAAATCATCTTCCCCTTCCTGCTTGCTGTATGTCTATACCATTAAAAAACACTTAAAAATGGGGGAAAAAAAGAAATCATCTTCCCCTTCCTGCTTGCTGTATGTCTGTACCATCACAGAATTAGCATCTAGCCCTGGGGTTTCACAACTTGCCTAGTCATTAGAATCACCTTGTGTCTTGAGTTTGGGCATGGTCAGGAAATTCCCCAGGTGATTCTAGTAATCCAGAAAATTTGGAAACCACTAATCTGGTCTATGGTTGATCCCGTTCTGTGTCCACATTTCACCTCCTTCCCAAGGCTGCATGTCCAGTCATCATAGGGTCCTAAGAATATCCTTCTTTATATGGAGTCGAATGTATCTTTGAAGCATCAGTTCACAGGTTCCGGTGAACATCTAATTCTCCATCTGAAATCCTTTCACACACATTTTTCCACTTGAGACACTGATCACATTCCTCCAGAGCCTGCCTTGCTTTTTTTTGGTAAACATTCTATGTTAGCTATTTTGTTGTG
>NW_007824621.1:0-822 GCF_000696425.1 Galeopterus variegatus
TCCTCTTGACATATTTTCTGTCAAATATTCATCCAGTTTTTACTACTTCAGGGTAAGAAGCATGGCATCTTTTACTTTCCAAGTGTTAACTTCATTATGTCTTTTGGATAGATCATGTCAGCCCTACCTGCCCATTCCCCTGCCTGTAAATAAATTTTAGGCTGCTGATATATTTATCAGGGGGGTTTTAACCTGAGACTTGTAAAGGGTTTCAAGGGCTCTAAAAATATCTTGAGCCTGGAAAGATGGCATGTGTATGTGCATACGTACACATGAGAGCATTTATGGTTTTCATGAGATCACAGAAGAATCCTTAAATAACAACAATAATGACAAAAATCTTAAACTTAACTATAGATGTAAATAAACCAGAGAATGTTAAACCTAGAGATTTTAAAGAGGGTTTAGTTTGGTGCTCCCTTTGTGGAGTTACAGATACTTGGAATTCTGTGATAACAGCAATGGGTATACTTAGCTATTTCAAATACATATTTCAAGAAGCAGTGGAAATTATATCTTTATCTACAATAAGGCTGTCTAGCATAACGGTCATTTTTACTTACTCTATTTGTGCTAGACTTAAATGGAACCAATGTTAGTCATGATAGGTATATATTTTATTAAATATTCTCCGCCAAAATATCTTCTGAGTAGCTTCTGTACTTTAATCTTTCAATAGCAAATATTTTATCTTCTGTCTTAGTCCATTTTCTGTCACTTATAACAGAATACATGAAATTGCATAATTTATAAAGAAATAAAATTTATTTCTTACAGTTTTGGAGGCTGGGAAGTCTAAGGTCAAGGGAGCATATCTGGTGA
>NW_007824622.1:0-822 GCF_000696425.1 Galeopterus variegatus
CAGCCCCACCACAGCTCAGCCAGTAACGTCTCTGCTCGGATGCCATTAGTGGGTTTGGCAGACGAACTCGCCATCTACTTCAGAGGACCACGGCACAGATTAAGGGAGGCTGGATGCTAATTTGCACATATGGAAATGCTTTCTCTCGCCGTCGATGGCTCTGTTGTGGACAGATGGAATTAGCGAGAACTTAGAAGTCGTGAAGGCAAACACATCCAAAAAAATAAAATAAAATAAAATAAGCAAGCCTCTCTCTCTTTTCTTTCCCACTTTCTGTTGGCAGCTGTTCTGTTCTCTCTCCTTTTTCCTTTCTTCTTTTCACCCTTCTTCTGTCCTTCCCTCTTCTCTCTCTCTCTCTTTTCTTTTCTTTTCTTTCTTTCTTTCTTTCTTTCTTTTTTTTTTAACTTTTCTCTTGTAAGACCCTTGAGCCTACACAAGAGTAAATAAATATTGCCTGGAATGGCTCCTGGCATTAATAATGTATTGATTGTTTTTCAATTGCAAATTGCTCTTTGAGGGTAGGTTTCTCCCTCCCCCACATCAATTGTAAGTGAGATTCAGGTGCCAGAAAGTTCCTAACAGATTAAGACCAGTCTTCAGAGGGCCTTGGCATCCATCCCGGCGTCATCAACCTGGCAACTGGAGGCTGTGGATTTCAGCATCCCCTCGCCTGACAGTCCTCAGCCCCTGTGTCAGCTCTGGTGGCTTACTGTCCCCAACAGTCTCACGTGTAGCTGAGGAAGGGCTCTTCAGATGTGCTCGGCTTGCTTCAGGGCTGAAACAGTAAATCCGATGGGATTACCTTTTATTATTATTTTTCTT
>NW_007824623.1:0-822 GCF_000696425.1 Galeopterus variegatus
CAGAAAATTTGTTCATTTATGTTATTTGGAGAACTGAAGTGATGTTTTTATCATTCTGTTATTAAGGCAGATGTACTTTCCTAATAGATTAGTTGAGATATAATTTCTATGACATGCATTTCATCTATTTAATGTATGTAATTTAAGGGTTTCCAGTAAATGCAGAGTTGAGTAAGTATCACCCCAAAAAAGAAATTCTGTATATATTAGCAAACTTTTCCCATTTCTATAATTTCTCTAGCCCTAGGCAATCATCTGTCTACTTTCAGAAGCTATAGATTTGTCTAGTCTAGAAATAATATATACATATATATTTCTAGATATATATATAAATAAAATCATATATATATAATATATAAATATAAATATAAATATATATATTTAAAATCATATATATATATATAAAATCATAAATTTTATGTCTGGTTTTTTTCACTTGTATATTTTCAAGGTTCATTTGTGTTGTAGAATGTGCCTGAATCATTTATTTTTATTGTTAAGTAATCTATTATATAGATATAACGCATTTGCTTATCCATTCATCAGCTGATGGACACTCGGATTGTTTCTCTTTGACCATCATGAATAATGCAGCTATGAACGATAGTACATCCATTCTTTTGTGGATGTTTTCATTTCTCTTGGGCATGTTCCTGGGAGTGAAATTATTGGGTCATATGGTGACTCTAGTCTTCATATTTTGAGGAACTGCTAAATGTTTATCCAAAGTAGCTCCAGTATTTTTCATTCCATCCAACAATGTATAAGAATTCCATTTTCTATGCATCTTTGCCAATACTTGGTATTACCTTTTTTTTTTTT
>NW_007824624.1:0-822 GCF_000696425.1 Galeopterus variegatus
CCTGCCTAGGTCCATGGCCTCTAGACTTTCAGCCCACGCCCTGCAAAAAGGCAGAAAGACCCATCTAAGAAGCTTTCTCTGACTTTACATAATGATAGATTATGTAAAGAGTGAACTTAATTTAAATGATGGTGTTGACCACAGCAAACAGCAGTAACGCAGAAATGATTAAAAACACATCAATCACATGTATCCCCTAGAGCGTACAATGTGTACACAGCCTCCCAATCAGCTGTGTTACTCCAGGCACAATGCCCACCAGCCTGGCTTCTCAGTGTTTAAAACATCTAAAGGTGAAAGCCTGAGCAGACCCTGAATTTCTGAAGGCACAAATAAGGGAGCCACTTCTATCACCACCACCACCATCTGCTAAAAATAATCTGCTCATTTTGCAGATAACGAAGAACAATTACAGCAACAACAATAAAAGATTACCCCGAATTTTTTCTCCTGATAAGTCCTGTTATGGGTTGAATTATGTCCACCCAAATCCATATGTGGAAGTCCAAGTCCCTAGTACCTTAAAATGTGATCTTATTTGGAAAAAAGTTCATTACAGATGTAATTAGTTAAGATGAGGTCATACTACAGCAGGGTGGGCCCGTAATCTAATATGACTGGTATCCTTATTAAAAAATAATAATAATTGGACACCGACATACACACACAGGGAGAACACCATATAAAGATGAAGGCAGAGATTGTGGTGATGTTTCTACCCGCCAAGGAACACCAAAGATTGCCAGCCAGCCACCAGAAGCGAGGAGGGAGCATGGAACAAATTCTTCGTCATAACCCACAGAAGGAACTGACCCTGCTGAC
>NW_007824625.1:0-822 GCF_000696425.1 Galeopterus variegatus
TGTTACTTCATGTACTTATTTTGTTGTGGTGAGAACACAAAATCCACTCACTTAGCAATTTTCAGGTATACAATTTATTGTTATTAATATAGTCACTATGTTACACAATAGATCTCTTGAATTTATTCCTCCTGTCTAACTGAAATTTTGTATCCTTTAACCAACATTTTCCCAATTCCACTCCCCTCCCAGACCCAGAAACCACCGTGCTACTTTTTGCTTCTATGAGTTCAATGTTTTCAGACTCCACATGTAGGTGAGATCATGTGGTATTTGTCTTTCTGTGCCTGACCTATTTCAGTTAACATAATGTCGTCCAGGCTTGTCGATGTTGTCACAAATAGATTTCCTTCTTTTTAAGAATGAATAGAATTCCCTCGTGTATATATACCACATTTTCTTTATACAGTCATCTATCAATGGACACTTAGGTTGGCTCATATCTTGGCTACTGTAAATAATGCTGCAAAGATCATATACCACAGTTTGTTAATCATTTACCTCTTGAAGGACGTCTGAGCTGCTTCCAGTCTTTTTGGTTACTAGGAATAAACATGCTAGGAACATTATGTACAGATTTTTGTGAGAACATAGTTTTCATTTATCTGGGATAGATGCCCAAGAGCGCAATGTTTAATTGTGTGGTAATTGCTTGTTAGTTTTATAAGAAACTATCAAACTGTTTTGCAGAGTGGCTGTACCGTTTTACACTCCCACCAGCAATATATGATGGTCCAGTTTCTCTACATTTTGACAGCATGTGGTGTTTTCACTATTTTTTTATAATCTAATATTATTTTATTTTCTTGCTCAAATTGTTCC
>NW_007824626.1:0-822 GCF_000696425.1 Galeopterus variegatus
ACTTAGAGACCATGAACAACTACACCCTGCTGATGCAGAATTATTTATAACACACATTTTCTAGAAGTAAGAGGAGCTCCTGCCAAAGATATTGTTCGTCAGGAGTTCTAGAAATACACACCTCTGAATTACTCTCAACAAATTAGATGAAAATTTCACCTGTGCCTATGAAAATTTCCAAATATTGTTAGAAGAATAAAACTTAAGGAATGAACTCAGTCCCCTCACACTCAATGGTGTCCAAATGTTAGAAAACTGTGTCTTTGGGGGATCCAATCCATATGGTGGAACTGATGGTCTGCAGTGTCACTCTGTCCCGCAAATCAACCAAATTTACAAATATAAAAATGGAACATCGGCCAAGCTGGGGCCGCTGGAGCTCAGAGGAAGAGGAGGAGAGACCTACGGATGAAGGTGGGAGAATCTAAGATGAGAGAAAGAAAAAGCTGCTCTGAGCATTTTGGGCCACGGCTTCTTTAAGGCTTGAGCTGCTGAGCACATGGAGCAGGAGCCAGCAGGAGCCACAGCTGTGCCCTTCAGATGGAGTAAATTGGAGGTAGTGGGAGAGAAGACGGCCTTGGCAGCCCCCAGGACAGCAAGACCACTAACCGGATTCCGTGGACCCACACAGGAGCGAGGAGGCAGAACAACTGAAAAAAGCGAGCCGTTCAGATGCCGTTGAGTCATTGCAAGGGACCAGTTCAGAGTCCATCCATGGGAAGTGTTTGGAGCACGGTGGTGGGGGAGACAGGCCCACCAGGGGAACACTGGGAAACAGCAAAGACAGCTGATCTGCCCCCAAATCAGTGCAGGACCACTCAG
>NW_007824627.1:0-822 GCF_000696425.1 Galeopterus variegatus
GGAAAAAAAAAAAAAAAAAAAAAAAAAAATAACAACAATGAAGACATTTTGTAGCTCATCGAGGACCTTACCTGGAAATGCGTCACTCCACTCAGGAGAGCCAATCCATCAGCATTACATTTACTCAGACATTATATAATACATTCTTTTCCATAAAGTACAAATAAGATTTAGGAGGCAGCGATAATATTAAAAGCTGGAATTCTGAAGCCAGACTACCTCTTCTTTCCCTAATTTGGTCCCTTACTAGCTGAGTGACCTTGAAGAAGTTATCTAACAGCTTGGTGCATAGGTTTCTCCGTCTGAAAAACGTGCAGCAACATTGCTCACCTTGCTGGGTTAGGGGTGAGTGGCCACAGGTAGAGCTCCTAAACCTGGCTGGTGTCCAGCATGGACTAAGTGCTCGGTGAATGTTATGGATTATTATTTTTAACTGTTGGCGACATATCTTCTCCAGTACATTCACTGAAAAATAGCATTTGTGTAGTTCATGATCAAAAAAAGAGCTGAGCTATAATAGAAACATCTGTGCTTTCATCCAAACCTTCCATAGTCTGACATTTGTTTTTTTGCTTGTTTCTTCAAATCTGTGCATCTTCCAACAGTATTTTCTGACAGAAGAATGGACAGAAAACAGTATTTTCTGGCAGAAGAAGTGTTGCCATATTATTTTCTCTGTATTATTTCAGCCATTTTTACTGTGGCAGGAAAAAGTGACTCTACAATCGTGTATGGCTTTTTTAATTTTTTTTTTGGCAGCTGGCTATTACAGGAATCAAACCCTGGACTTCAGTGTTATCAGCACCACACTCTCATCAACTG
>NW_007824628.1:0-822 GCF_000696425.1 Galeopterus variegatus
CGGGCGCGACACTGAGGGTTGCGATCCGTTGCCAGACACGAAAAAAAAAAAGACAAAAAAAGGAAAAAAAAAAAAAAGAATCCCAAGTGTCCTAATTGGTCTGTCTTTGATTCGGAGATATTGGTGGCCTCTCACTATGGTCAGGGAGGTGGCGTCTTTGAGAAGATGGACATTCTAATTTCATCCACATGATCAGAGAAACACTTGCCCTTCCTCCACCAAAAAAAAAAAAGAAAAGAAAAGAAAGCAATGGAGGTGATGCTGTTATGATAGAAAACAATATATACTGCCTTTGTTCTGATTTGTGATTTTCACAGGCAAAATATGCAAATGAATGTTAATGTCAAGTCAGTAGCATTAAAGAATTAAAGAGAAGTCGTGTTTAGAGGAAGGTTAGTAAAAGTTATATCCCATAGTTGTTTTTTGGATTTTTTTTTTTCCTGTATGAAAGGATTAAAAACCCACAGCCAGAATTTTTGAGATATTAAAAAGGCTTTTTGATGAAAAACTGCCATCTATTTTTCCAGGGCAAGTCACGTTGTGGGAAGAGGTTGGCTGGCAAGGAGGGGAAGGCTATCATTAATTATGAAAATAAATTCGTCTTGAGATTCAGATTTAGGAATTAGTTATTACCTCTTAAGTGTCTCAATAACCTTCAACTAATATTGCTTTTTAAGCAATAGACAAGCTTTGCTGCAAAACTGAGAAATGCAGAGTCAGAACACATACATATATAATATGTGTTTTTTTTTTTTTCAGAGCACATACATGTATAGTATGTGTCTTTTCCTAACTTGATAGATATTAGTGAAATATAGGGAA
>NW_007824629.1:0-822 GCF_000696425.1 Galeopterus variegatus
TATTTTTCAGCAGCAGTGAGGAGAACACTTGACTGGAGCAAAATGCTGAAGAAGGAAACCACTGAGATATAAGGCCATAAAGGTGGGCACGAAGCCAATGAGAGTCTACACATTCCAAATGAACACAGGTCAGGGGAGTTGGAGCTTAAGCTGTAAAACTAGGCAGATCCTGTTTCCGATCCCAGTTCTGCCACCATTTGCCTTGGGTTTCCCATCTGTAATATGATGTAGTAATGGTTACCTACCTCAGAGTGTTTATGTAAGTAATAAATGGGGAAACTCCTATCATAGTGTTTAGTACACATCAAGGGATTAAAAAAAAAATGCTTGTTCCTATTATTAGTCACACTAGAGGGGTCTTGGTGTAGTGACATGAAGAATCACTCATTTGGGAAACAATGCCCCTCACCCTGTCCAGAGGCAGGAAGCCACTTTTCCCACATTGCTTTTATGTAGCGTTCTCAATGCAGTTTAAAGCCAGTCCAGCAATGCAAATTTGATCTGGTCTACTCTTACCCAGCCACATCGTTCCATCATACCAAGGACTCCAGGCTCAAGCCCCCCACCTCTGTACTCATCTATAGGTTCCCAGTAATGCTTCAGCACCTTCTCTTATATATGCTGAGCTTCACAGTGCAATGACCATGGGCCTAGGGGTCAAGGAAGGCCTGGATTCAAGTTCTTACAATAGATAGTAGTTGGAAAAATTATTGTCTTAGTCATAATTTTCTTATATTAAAAAAAATGTAAATAATAAAAGCAATTTGTGTATGTTGCTGTGAGGCTTACATGAGATAAGTAAAGCAAAAGTGTGTCACCAAA
>NW_007824630.1:0-822 GCF_000696425.1 Galeopterus variegatus
TAGAAGGTGATGAATGCTAATACTTCTAACAAGCATTTTATAGTCAGAGTCCCTAATTAATCTCTTCTTGTCAGTTAACTGTTATTTGCTTTGTTTTCTTAGATACCAAACAGGGCCATAACGCCAAACCCCTCCCTCCCCAGACAGTCACAAAACTATTGCAACTGGGTCTACAACATGCTGGTAGGTATTCTGGCAGCCCTACAGAATCGCTTTGCTTATTTTGAGGTCTCACGTTTATAATTACCCCTCTCCTTCATGCCCTTCTTCTAGATCTTTAGAATTTCTCCAAATATCAGGGACTAACAGGCTCTACAATTGCACTAGTGGGAGCCCAGTAATAGTTAATTGAGGATGATGAGGAGCAGAAGGAGTGATTTGCTACCATCTACCATCACCGCTGGGTCTGGGAGGCAAGGAAGACCATGCGGCTGACAGAGGCTTAGGAAGACCAAGCACACATGACTCAAACTGGCAGGACCTCTGTGACCTGCCTTCCTATCCAATATCTGGTCATGGCTGGAATAATTAAAACCCAGGAGAGAGCCAGCAGGATGGATAATGGGACTTGTAATGACCCTCTTTGTTTCAACAAATTCATACAGCAGTTCCTGAATTTTAAAAAGTGCTGTGCAAATCGATTTGTTGGCTGATAAAAAGTGAATAGTAATTAGTTTATAATAAAATGGCCCATTTCCATGCTGGCTAGTGTGATGGGCTGGGGGAGGGATAATAGGATTTCTGAGGCCAAACTCACTCAGGTAAATCTTCTATTGGGCCACTTCCGCAAAGTTGTTAAAGCTAATCTCACCAGGACGGCCA
>NW_007824631.1:0-822 GCF_000696425.1 Galeopterus variegatus
ATGGGTTCTCCAGGCCTACAGCCTCACCCACCATGACATTTACATGTTACTAGCTAACACCTTCCTTCCTGAAGAGCATCGCCCCGTCTGGGACATGGCCCAAGCTCATGCAGATGAAACCCATCGCACTAACCCCGCCTTCCCAACGGGCCCACACGCAGTTCCTGAACAGGATTCCCATTGGGATTATAATACAAACCAGGGTATCCAGGCCCGAGACCAATTTGCCCCCTGCCTAATTGCCGGTCTTAAAAGGGCTGCCCACAAAGTTGTCAATTTCCAAAAGGTCCAAGAAATCCTCCAAAAAAAGGAAGAAACTCCCTCCGAGTTCCTCAATTGACTAACTCAGGCTCTCAAACAATACACCAAACTAGATCCCACCTCAGAGGACGGACGGAATGTCCTCATGACATATTTTTTGGCCCAATCCTACCCCGACATTAGGGCTAAGTTAAAAAAACTAGAACAGGGTCCTGCTACCCCACAGACCGAGATTTTATCAGTGGCCTTTAAAGTCTCCCATGACAGAGAGGAGGAAAAAGAACGACGAAAACAAAAGGCTGACCTGGCCAATTTTCAAGTGTTGGCCCAAATAATAAAACCATCTCCTGGATGCCTTTTAGGGCCCTCTGCCTCCAAAACTCCCCCTGGGGCATGCTTCAAATGCGGAAAGGAAGGTCACTGGTCGCGATCCTGCCCCTCGCCCAGACCACCCACCACTCCATTCCCCAAGTGTCAAAGAAGGGGACATTGGGGCTCCGATTGCCCATTCACCCAAAAGGGAGATTGGCCAACCAAACCCCAGCCATCCCGGGCATCTCA
>NW_007824632.1:0-822 GCF_000696425.1 Galeopterus variegatus
CTATTTCAGTATTTCAAGAGCTCTCGCCATAGGAAGTTTTTCCTGCTGTTCTGCCTGAGTTTCCTTCTGCTTAATTTTAGTTCATTATGTCTGTAAAGAAAGGGAGGACTTTATGGGGCAAAAGGCCCAATCTCGTGGGCAGAGTGAATCATTCCAAGAACAGTGAAATGGGCTGGAAGGCGAAGGGAGCTGAGGGGCAGGAAGTTGGGGGTGGCTGGGCTAACAGCACCAAAACAGCCTGTCTTCTCTCTTCATTACTCCCACTAGGGGGTGCCCAGCATCCCAGAATAATCACTATTATCAGGAAGCTGAGGTTTGATGGGTCATCTCTTAATAGAAAGGCATTGACTGAACCAGGGTTTCTATATCTCTGCCCTGAGTTGAGAAGAGACCTCTGCGTGCGTGCGTGTGTGTGTGTGTGTGTGTGTGTGTGTGTGTGTGTGTTCGTGTTCAAATCAGTAAATGCACGAATGCCTCTTTTAAAAAAAAATTAATTTCTTTTTAATTTAATTTAATTTTACTTCTCAAAATACATTGTACTTGATTTTCATGCCCCTTTATCTGTTCCTCTCCCCCCCACCCCACATTGTATCTGTGCACTTGGCTTAAATAGTTCAAGGAATTTTCGTGGTTATTCTGTCTTCTTCCTCCCACCCTTTGTTTGTATGTTTATTTATTTATTAATTTTTAGCTCACACAAGTAAGTGAGAACACGTGGTATTTCTCTTTCTGTTTCTGACTTGTTTCACTTAATATAAGTCACTCTAACAAATGCCTCTTAAGCCTGTGAAGATTCTCAGTTCGTGGAAAACCCTGGGGATA
>NW_007824633.1:0-822 GCF_000696425.1 Galeopterus variegatus
TCCACCAGCCACTGGAGTGCATTGGCACATGGAGAGTCACTAGCAGTGACCAAAGAAAAGAAGAGAATGTCTCTTTCTATAAAGCCATTCCAGAGTGACAGAAGAAGCACCTGCTCTATGATAATATTGGTGGACCTGAACACACCTTTCAGCATTGGACAGGTCATCTAGGTAATAAATCAACAGAGTAACCATTACTCTTTCAAAGGGAGAGAAGAAATCTAGGGTTATCAGTGGTGGAAGGGAAAGAAGAAGGGGATAGGGAGAGATTGGACAAGGGGCATAAAGAATAAGTACAGTTTGTAACAAAACACACACTAGTAATATTGATTTGATCAACATATGTCAACACTGAATCCCCAAAATATGTTTAATCAATTATGATTAATTAAAAATAAAAATAACATTCCCTTATAATTCTTTTTAATTCTGTATAGTTGATAGTTATCTCTTTATTTTGTTTCTGATTTTGATAATTTGTGGAGTCTTTCTTATTTTCTTTGTCAGTAATAGCTAAGTAAATTTTTAAAAAATTTTGTTGATGTTTTCAAGGACCCAATTTTGCTTTCTTTGATTTTATGTATTGCTTTCTGTTCCATTGATTGGGTCCCTGATCTTTATTATTTCTGGTCTTCTGCTTGCTTTACAATTAATTTGCTCTTCTACTTTATTATGGTAGAAAATTAAGTTGTTGATAAGGGACCTTTCGTTTTTCATCATATAGACATTTAAACATATATATGTATCTATATATATATATATATATATATATAAATTCAGTGCTTTATCTGTATCTCATAAAGTTTGCACACTGTTTTTGTT
>NW_007824634.1:0-822 GCF_000696425.1 Galeopterus variegatus
AAGTGAAAGTCACACTTGCAACTTACACTTAATTTGCTTAAAAAAAATACTGCTTCTATTTTGGTTATTTAATCACTGCAGCTTAAATCTTAACCTAAAGAACACAAGAGTAGAACAGCACACATTCCAGGTCCTGAGTTTGTCTTCCCATCCACCTGCAAACTTGATGAGCATGTTTTCTTTATCTTCATCTAAAACATGGTGAAAAAAATAAGAACAAACAAGATAGAGCTCTGCCATACACAACTGGAGATTTTTATTTTCCAGGATTTTTATCCTGTGTGAGTGTGTGGGGGGTGGGGGGGATACACAAGGGAACTTGTCTTAAATATATATTTGCATAAAAAGAACACTGTTTTTTGTTTAGATAGCATGTTAACAATCAATAAATATAGGATATCTGAAAATGCTCTATTCATTTTTACATTAAACTGAAGAAACTGTTGTTCGTATTAAAATATTTACATCGCTGTCATTATTGGTATCGCCATTGCTCATCCCTCACTTTGTCACTTCATGTTCTCCAGTAGTAGACAGCCTGGGTGAATTAACAGCAAGGGGATGTTGCCAAGTTTGTTTCAATAACTGCCTTAGCATTTTGTCACAAGCAGAAAAATATTTTTATGTATATATCACAAGCACACACACACACACAAAAGAGAAAGGAATCAAAGTGAATAACAAAGAACAAATCAATAAATAAAACACACTATGCTCTACCAGTTTGTTGATCTACTTCCCAGGAAGTCATTACCACCTAATGAGGGCAGCTTTCGCTCCCACTGCTCCCTTGGTGATTGGGGGGAGGGTCAGTGGAGGACA
>NW_007824635.1:0-822 GCF_000696425.1 Galeopterus variegatus
ACCTTCATAACAAAAATAACTTTAGTGCCATATTCTTCTTTGTAAAAAGGTAAAACTTGCACCATCTTTACATGTTTCTTCCATTTTTATGCAGTTGCTTTGTTTAGCAGGAAATGAGCTCACATTTCCCTCTGCTGAAGAAAGCAATTTGTGAGTCATATTCCAGTTTAAGAAAAGCATCACCTTATTCAAAAGATAAATCATATGATATTGTTATGCTGAATGAATAAGAAAGCATGGAATGAGAATAGATTGGATGATTGCGTTATAAAGGCATCAAAGTAAACTGATCTGAAGGGTGCACTGTGAATGGACTGAAATTTAAAGATATTTCATTGCTACCTAAGTCTATGGTACTCTAATAAACAAATGCTGATTTTCTGTTATTGACTTTCTTGATGACTGAGAATTAATATGAGCTTTATTTTAGGAAGTCTATTTTATTTTTTACCTTCATTATATATAGAATAATGTGCTCAACTAAATGATTTTTACTAGTGAGGTTTGTTTTAAAAACTTCTCACCTTATTAAGTCATTAAATAAAATTATTTCACTTTTAATACTTACATATTATGTTACTTTCTTGCTTTAACAAAGCAACACAAATGGGGTGGCTTACAAGAGAAGAAATTTATTGTCTCACAGTTCTGGCAGCCAGAAGTCTGAAATCTAGGTATGGGTAGGCCCGTGTTCCCTCTGAAGGTGCCAGGGCAGTATCTGCTCCACACCTCTCTACCAGCTTCTTCTGGCAGTTCCTTTGCTGGGAGCAAAGTTCCTATGCTGGAGCACAACTCCAGTCTTCACATGGTCTCCCTGTGTGC
>NW_007824636.1:0-821 GCF_000696425.1 Galeopterus variegatus
CAGTTTAAAACAGAAAGTCTTTTATTCTCTGCTTCATACAGCTCTGAATGAGTAACCAGAGTACCATATGTTTTTTGAAAAGGTTCTCTGAGTCACTATTCAGGTGTAGTGAACCATAAAGTACTTTCTTCTTCCCCTTCCTCTAACTGTGGGTTTACTTTCCTGCACAGAACTTACCTTACTGGTTGAAATAAAAGTGAGAAAAGAAGAAGGAAGTAGAGTATAAGTATGTGGGCCTGTAAGAAAAGACAGAGAGCTGCTTTGTTTCCTACTCCTTGTGGCATAAAGAATGCCAGGGGAATGAGCAATTATAAACGAAGTATTTGACACTGAAGCCAGTGGCAGAAGCATTTAGCTTAATTTGGAGGGGAAAAAAAATAAACTGAACAGGTTTTTCTCCCCTGGAGTCATTTGGGGGCCCTTTTGTGGCCTCTCCCTTGGTGCTCAGTGGAGGTTGGTGCTGGAATTCACGAGGTGATGGGCTGCTGAATTCTTCTTCACAAAGTCGGGATTTCCAGCTCATTCATTTTTCCATCACCTCCCGCGGTGTCTATGACATGGTTATGCTATATGCACCAGAACCAACTACTTGCATGTTCATTGATTAAGACTGTGTTTATACTAGTACTGTCAAGTAGGACCAATGGTGTGTTTTAGCTGAGATCTCCGTGAAGCATCACAAGGAACTGTACTGCTCAATCTCTTTACCATTTCCAGACCTTCTACCTCCTTCCTGCCTGCCCCCAGCTTTGAAGTCCACGCCATCAGATTGCACCAGCTGCAGTAGTCCTCAGGTCCCTGGGTGTTACCCTCCCTCCTCC
>NW_007824637.1:0-821 GCF_000696425.1 Galeopterus variegatus
AAAAAAAGAATTTTAGTAAGTGGTATAGATGTATCCTTTGATTAAAAAAAAGCATGAAGGTAGGAACACTACAAAAAAGCACAGATTAGCTAATATCAACAACACCTAATGTTCCTGGAGTCTTCACTTTGAGCTACAAATGGTTCTAAGTACTTTGAATACGTTAAATCAGCTAAAATTCTCAATCACACTGTGAAGTTGCCTTTGATCATCAACATCATTTGGGAAGCTATAATGAAAGAGGAGTAGTCTGAGATTCAAAGAAAGTGGGGTCTATTAGTTCACTCAACTGTGGGAGGTCTTTGGGATATTTCCCAATGCAAACATATATATATGTTTTTAATATATTTTTATATTTTTAAAATTTTTATATTTTTTATTTTTTAATATTTTTTAATCCACTGTATTTCTGCAGTTGTGTAATGGCACAATTACTGAGCACAGTGAATCTGCCCATGTAAACAAGAGGTCGTGTGGGGGCTCCTGAGGCTGGAAACTTGTAAGTATGCCTTAAACCACCAGTTTCATTGTCTTGGTAAGACCAGATCCCTTGTCACCCCTGTGATCATCCAAACTTATTTTCTCAATTCCTTCAGTCTCTGTTCCCACCTTCATGCAGACTTTCTGTGCTCCTTTTACAAAACTATTTCTATCATTGGCCATGACAGGAACCTCAGTTGCATCAAAAATTTGAAATGCTGGTGGCTTTATTACAAGTGTTGGAGACAAGGAAAGGATCACATTTCAGGCTTGTAGTTGGCTGTTGTTTTATTAGATGCAAATTCTATTCCTCTCCTCCTCTTGGAGTCCCTTTTCTCAAG
>NW_007824638.1:0-821 GCF_000696425.1 Galeopterus variegatus
TCTTTGATTAGTCTTTCTAGGGACGTAATTTTTTAATCCTTTAGGAAAATAACATTTTTTTGATGATTTTTTTTTTTTTTTTGTCTTTTGTCTTTTTCCGTGTCCGGCAAGGGATCGCATCCCTCAGTGTTGCCCCCGCACCGGACTGGGGACCGGCAACGGGATCGCAACCCTCGGCGTTGCTCCAGCGCCCCGCCCAGCCAGTGAGCGGGAACCGGTCTGTATGTGGGATCCGAACCCTCGGGCGGGAGCACCGCCGCGCTTCCCTAGCGATGCACCTATCCAGTGCACCACAATGCCCGGCCCTTTTTTGATGATTTTTTCTTTGTAATTTAAAATTAAAAAATCTCTGGGCCGAGCCCTCGGCGCACTCAGAAGAGTGCATCTCAGGGGGTGCAGCAGCGCTCCCGCCACGGGTTTGGATCCTATATAGGGATGACCGGTGCGCTCACAGCGCTCACTGGCTGAGCACGGTGCGGCCGGTCTCAAAAAGGACAAAAAATAATAATAATAATAAAAATTAAAAAATAAAATTAAAATCTCTTACTGATCATATATTTTTTTATTTGCCCTTGCTTCTGTCTTAGGGTTCCCATCCGTCTGCTTACATTACCCATCTGCTCTTGCTTGTTGTCCACTTTTTCCATTGGAACCCTTAACATATTAATTATAGTTATTTAAAATTTCCAGTCTGAGCATTCCAAAATATCTGCCATATCTGAATCTTATTTTGATGCTTTTGATGGCTGACTCTTCAAAGTGTTTTTTATGTTTCTCCTTTTAGTATGCTTTTTAATGTTTAGTTGAAAGCCCAACATAAT
>NW_007824639.1:0-821 GCF_000696425.1 Galeopterus variegatus
CCTCAGTGTCGCGCCCGTACCGGACCGGACCGGCAACGGGATCGCAGCCCTCGGTGTTGCAACCGCACCACGCTCAGCCAGTGAGTGGGAACCGGTCTGTATGTGGGATCCAAACCCTCGGCGGGAGCGCCGCCGCGCTCCCAAGCGGCGCACTGCTACAGTGCGCCACTGGGCCGGCCCCAATATGTAGACTTTTTTAACTGATGTCTTTCACACAGAATGTTCTGCATAATTTAATGAGCTCCATTCACCATATTGTGTTTGCCTCAGAAGTATTATAAGTTTTCATCTTGATCATTGCCAGGAATGCCTCTATTAGTCACATGGGGCATGTTAGGGTGGGGAGAATATTGGACATTGGGTTCCTATGTTCTTTGCAAAGTATAAGATCCCAAATTTGTAATTTCCAGAATTACTTTAAATCTAGCATATACTTAGTGAGTACAGCTGAATTCAAAACATAACTCTATGATTGATGTATGAGTCTGAGATAGCCAGTTGACTGAACAGTAGAAAGTCAGAAGTATGAGTGCAGATTGGATGTGAGAGCACCAGGACTCATGATAACAAACTTAGTGTGGAGCCTATACAAACTTAGTGTGGAGACTAAGAAAACATTTACCAATATTTCTATTAAACTTATTTGTCCATAAGCTTTTGGAGAAGGGAGAATAATCTTTTAGTATCAGTGTTTTTTGGAAATAATTTTGGACATGGTAACAAAAAGATATATACACACACATATATATAATTATATCAGATATAATTATATAAATTTTCTCTTTCTCCTTCTCCTCCCTCTTTAATTTTTCTCAAGCAAT
>NW_007824640.1:0-821 GCF_000696425.1 Galeopterus variegatus
GGAGCATGTCAGGAGCTGGAGGGGTGAACAGGGCGGCATGATGTACCCCCAAAGTCCAGACGAAGCCCAGCATGCTTCTCAGGAGTGAACTTCTCAGCCTAGGGGGAGGGGACAGCCAAGGACAATATAAGAACTGAAAGCACCAACCAGCCCAACACGTGGCCCTGGGAACCACACAGAAGGCACGAGGCACACAAAAGGAGAAGGCAGCAGAGGTTCCTAAAGTTGGAGCAGGAAGACTTAAAAAGCTATCAAGAAGATTATCTGAGTAATTTAGGGACCCTGAGAAGCAACTGATGGGAACGGAGGATGCTTGTAATCCGTGGATCTTTCCAAATATGACTGTTTCCCCAGATCATTCAATGACAGTAACGGCTACCACTATCGAGCATCTACCATTTCCCAAGATATATATACATCATCTAATTGAACCTTCAAACCAGCTTTGCCAGCATGCATTACTTTCATTTTAAAAAAACAAGTAAGACTGAGATAGGGAAACTTGTCGGTGTCAAAAGGTTAGTAAGCAGCAGACCGCAGGACCACCTGCCTGCAGCTCATGTGCTCTTCCCAGTCTACCAAGCTGTCCTGTCACCCACCACTTGGATTTCACCTCTCTGGCTAGTATCTCTGTGTGTTAACAAGGTGATGTTCCAAGACTAGAATCCAACGTCTCCTATGCCTAACTCTGCACTCTTTCAGTCACATGCCGCGGCTTTAAATAAGATGCTAACTCAATAAATGGTACTGGAATAATGGTATGACCATATGCAAAAAATGAACCTTGTGCCATATACATAAATTAACTCAAAAATGGATCA
>NW_007824641.1:0-821 GCF_000696425.1 Galeopterus variegatus
ACTGTATAACCTGACAAAGGGAGACCAAAATGAACCCCTGTCATCTTCACCAGATAAGCCACTCCAAAAACTCCGTCAGGCCCTAGTTGTGGCCTCCGCCCTACACCTGCCTGACCTCACTAAACCCTTCTCCCTTTATGTACATGAAAAGGATGGACAAGCCCTGGGTGTGTTGGGACAGACATGTGGCCCCTCCTTTGCCCCAGTAGCATACCTATCCAAACAGCTGGATACTACTGTCCAGAGCTGGCTCCCTGCCTTCGTGCTCTGGCTACTGGATGTCTACTACAAAAAGAGGCTCATAAATTAACATTTGGTGCGCCCCTAACCATACTCTCACCTCACCATTTAAAGGACCTCCTCTGGGCCGCCCCGGTGTCGCACTGGAGAGTGTGCCACTTGGGAGTGCAGCGGCGCTCCCGCTGAGGGTTCGGATCCCATGTGGAGACCAGTTCCCGCTCACTGGCTGAGCGCGGTGCAGGCGCGACACCGAGGGTTGTGATCCCATTACTGGTCAGTAAAAAAAGACAATAAAAAGGAAAAAATAAATAAATAAAGGACCTCCTCACCTACAAGGCTCTACACTACCTTTCCCCATCCAGAGTCTTAGGCTTACTCTCCTCTTTCCTAGAAAATCCTGAAATTTCCTTTCTCCCGTGCTCGCCCCTAAACCCTGCTACCCTTTTCCCCATACCCCATCTGCCCAACACCCCAATCCATAACTGCTCAGAAGCCCTCCAAAATTTTATTCCTTGTCACCCCTCTATCTCCGAGGGCCCCCTACCCGAGGCCAACTTCACATGGTTCACTGATGGATCCTC
>NW_007824642.1:0-821 GCF_000696425.1 Galeopterus variegatus
ACTTTCAAGCTCCTTACACATCTGACCAGACACCAGAAGTCCTCTCATTTATACAGGTAAACTATACGAAATTGTCAAAACTGTACAACTTTTTTCCAATAATATGGCAATTTCATATGTTTAAGCCAATGAAAAAAATTTATAGAGTGTACGGAAATTGACAAATTTGAGATTCAGAGTGCATTGTTGCAGGTGACTTTGGAATTATTTTTAAAATTTACTATGATATAAAATTCAGTTTTGGGGCCGGCCCGGTGGCGCACTGCTACAGTGCGCTGCTTGGGAACGTGGCGGTGCTCCCGCCGAGGGTTCGGATCCCACATACAGACCGGTTCCCGCTCACTGGCTGAGCGAGGTGTGGGCGCAACACCGAGGGTTGTGATCCCGTTGCCGGTTCCGGTCCGGTACGGGTGTGACACTGAGGGTTGCGATCTGTTGCTGGACACGAAAAAAGACCAAAAAAAAATTCAGTTTTGGAACTTCAGTTATACAAATCTCTAAAACAACTCATTTTTTGACTATGACAGCATAGCACTGATTCACAGGGATTCTTGCTCTAAGTCCTTTAAAAGATACCTAACACATATTTTATTCAAAAATAATAATCATTTCCAGTACTTTATACTTTACACAGATTTTCACACATTTTTTCAGAAGTGGGTAGAATCAGTGCAGTCTGCAAGTATCTTTGTCTCAAGAGCTTCACAACTTCCTCACGGCAGTGAAGCCAACCTGAGAGTGGGTGCTGCTATTCTGTGACAGGTATTTGTGGAGGACATGCACTTGCAAACCTAAACTCATGTATAACGTAAATGTAACCA
>NW_007824643.1:0-821 GCF_000696425.1 Galeopterus variegatus
TGAAAAAAAAGATAATCATTTTCATCTGGAAGAATAAATGTGTGTGACCAGTGGAAAAAAATATGAAAAACAAGACCAAAGAGAAGAATCTTGCCCACCAAATATTGAAATGCATTAAAAATATAAAATAATTTAAAAGGGCAGTTTCAAAGGAACAAAAGAACAAACCCTGAAATAGACCTCATTATATATAAATTCTTACTGTATGACGGAAAGCACCCTCACAGGGCACCTACACCACTCTTTACGCCATTACTAAAATTATTACAGGTAGATTAAAGGGTTGAATGGAAAACTAAATATGTATTTTTTAAGACAATTTTAAATCATTTAAATAATCACCTACCTTCCTTTTTTTGAAAGAAAGCATAGGTGTTTAATTAAATTATTTCAAAATGGTTAAGGAATTCTTGAACATAAAAGCAATGGAAAAAATCATGAAAGAAAAGACTAATACATCTGAGATTTTTTTTTTTGTCAGTAAGCAATACAAATAAAATTAAAAGGCAAGCAACAAGCTGAAAAGGGATATTTACATGAAGCCAAAGAGGTAATAATCTTAATTTAAAGAACCCCTACAAAACTGTGATGCCACCAACGTGCCAATTCTTAATGACAAAAGTTAATTCATGTTAGAAGTACAAATAGCTAAGAAATAAAATGGCACACAAGTTAAAATAATATTTTTGCTCACCAAACTGTCAGGTATTTTACGATGTCAGGAGTCAATGCTGGCAAGCTTTTAATGAGAGTGACGATGACATTGATACAACCTTCCTGGAAAGCAATTTGCAATATGTAATCAATACTAAGACTTCAGG
>NW_007824644.1:0-821 GCF_000696425.1 Galeopterus variegatus
GGGTTGCGATCTGTTGCCGGTCACGAAAAAAGACAAAAAGGAAAAAAAAAAAAAGATTATACACCATGATCAAGCGGGATTCATCCCAGGGAAATAAGGATGGCTCAACATACACAAAATAATAAATGTGATATACCACATCAACAAAATGAAAGATAAAATGCATATGATCATCTCAATAGATGCAGAAAAAGCATTTGATAAAATTCGACATTGCTTTATGATAAAAACTCTCAACAAATTAGGTATAGAGGGAAAGTACCTTAACACAATAAAAGACATATATGACAAATCTACAGCTAACATCATCCTGAACAGGGAAAAGTTGAAAGCTTTTCCTCTAGGTATGGGAAGAAGACAAAGACACCAAATCTCACCACTCCTACTAAACATAGTGCTGGAAGTTCTAGCCAGAGCAATTAGGCAAGAGAGGGGAATAAAGGGCATCCAAATTGGAAAAGAGGAAATCAAATTGTCCCTGTCTGCAGATGCCATGATCCTATATATATATATAAACCTGAAGATTCCACTGAAAAACTCCTAGAGCTTATAAATTCAGTAAAGTCACAGGATATAAAATCAATATACAAAAATCAGTAGCATTTCTATACACCAACAATGAACTAGCAGAAAAAGATATTAAGCAATCCCATTTACAATAGCTACCAAAAAAATAAAATACCTAGGAATAAATAGAACCAAGGAGGTGAAAGTTCTCTACAACGAAAACTATAAAACACTGAGGAAAGAAATGAAAGAAGACACACACCAAAAATGGAAAGAAATTCCATGCTCATGGATTGGTAAAACTCATGCTGTGA
>NW_007824645.1:0-821 GCF_000696425.1 Galeopterus variegatus
ATTACTCCAGTTACTCTGCCTCTGTCTTTACATGGCCTTATTCCCTGTGAAAGTCTCCTCTGTGTCTCTGTGTCTCAATCTCTCTCCATTTTTTTCTCAAGGTACCAGTCATTGGATTTAGGCCCACCCTAATGCAATATGACCCGATCTTAACTAATCACATCTGCAAAGACCCTATTTCCAAATAAGGTCACATTCTGAGGTTTTGAGTGGACGTGAATTTTGGGGGGTCACTAGTCAACATGCAGGCTTATGGTTGAAGCATCATGAGCTAGAGAGAGAGGAGGGGATGGGCCACATCATATAGGGCATTGTAGGGTTTATGTAAAGAATTTGGATTCATTTTAAGTGCAAGAGGATGTCACCAAAGGGTTTAAGCAAGGGAGTGCTTTATGTTTTTAAGAGATCACTTGGTAATGTATAGAGAATGAACTGTAGGAACAAGAATGTATCAAAGAGACTGACTGGGAAAAAAATTCTGTTGCCCAAACAAGAGGTTATGGTTGGACTAAAGTGTCGATTGGTAGAGAACATGGTGGTTAAATCTGAGGTATGTTTTGGATGTAGAATTGAGGAACTTCTCAAGTACTGGATGTAGGTGGTGAGGGGAAGGGAGAAATAATAATCTCTGGGTGGCTGGTGGTGCCTTTACTAAGAAGGGGAACACTAGCGATGAATGAGGTAAGGTATGGGAAAGTAAAGAGTTACACTTTAGACACATACTTAGTCCATTGTCAACTATTGCCCTTTGCCACTGGCAATGAACAGCTCAGTTAGGCAGGAGAGAGACCTGGGAGGCTTAGAGTGGGAGAAACTCAGCA
>NW_007824646.1:0-821 GCF_000696425.1 Galeopterus variegatus
GCGGGAGTGCCGCCACACTCCCAAGCGGCGCACTCTCCAGTGCGCCACCGGGCCGGCCCTTGATTAAATATTTTTAATTGTTACAGGATCATTCACGTTTTCTACGATCTCTCTTCTGAGTTATATTCTAATTTGTTTTGAGTTTTGTCTCTATTAATGTTTCACCTCATAAGCTAACCACTGTAATAATAGGGGAGGACTTGGTCACACCTGTCTCAGTACTGAATAGATCATCTAGGCAACACACCAACAGAGGAACGGTTAATCTGTCAGATGGAGAGAACAAATCTATGGTTATTAGAGGGGGGTGGGGGAGGGAAAAAGGGGGAGGAAGGAGGAAGGGAAGAGATTGGATAAGGAATAAAAACAGTAAGTATGAGTTGTAACAATGAATATGCTAATAAAAAATAAAAAAAAGAAAAACAACTTGAGTGGGAAAATTATCTGAAATATTATAAAAAAGGTTTGTCTTTAAGAAATTCAGTGTTTTCTCCCCTACTTTATACCAGGCACACTGCACCAGTGCCTCGGGGCCTGCCAGTGGACCCGAGGCATGGAGAAGGGGACTGGACCCCCCTCCTACAACCAGGCACACCGTGCCAGCACCTCAGGACTCACTGAGGGACCCAGGTCATGGCACTGGGGATTGGACACTCTCCACAACCAGGCACACTGCCAGCACCATGGAGCAGGCCAAAAACATCTCCTTCATGTGGGTGGCCCACCACAATAACCATGGCTAGATGCCACAACCTCCACACAGATTGTCCACCAGCCACTGGAGTGAGTTGACACAAGGAGAGTCACCAGCAGAGATAAAG
>NW_007824647.1:0-821 GCF_000696425.1 Galeopterus variegatus
TGTCTCCAGCAGCTAACATAGTGCCTGAGCCAGTATGTTCAATAAATTCAGAGTAGGAAAAGGTAGATGTTTATAGCTATGAATGTTATTACCTACCTCATACCAACTTTTGGGGATTATCAAGATGTATTTTGAGGTGGTTTCTATTATGTTCTCTTGTCTAGCTTCTTACTTGCTCTATCATGATTCCTTTAAATTTAACCTTTATTTCTGTTGCCTGGAAAAATAAGGAAGTGGCTTCTGGCCATGACAGACTAACTAGCATTGGACTTCCATTGTACTGTAAACAAGTAGAAACCTGGATAAAACTTTTGAATCAACTGTTTTTAGACATTGGACAAAAGGCAGCTCAGGAATATAATCCCTGAGAAAAGAGACACAGATGAAGTAAGCTCTATAATAGTCTGCTTCCCTCTACCTGGAGGCCCTTTTAAACTGCCTGTCAGGGAGGAGGAACCAAAGCAGAACACAGCGGTCTTACTTAGTTGAAGAGGTAGAGATGAGGGTTTAGAGAACATGAGGAAGTTGGAATTTACAAAGCAGTGTACAGGAGGGAAGGAAGCTGTCCTGAGAAAGCTCCAGAAATCTACATTGGCTGTGAATCTTTTGGCTGAATACTAAGCTGCGCATATGTACAGTGAAACTGCACAAGACTGGGCAAAAAACAAGTACTAGGAAAAGAATAATTACCAGGAAGCCAGAAGCCGAACAATTAACTGAGTTCATGCAGGCTGAGAATTGTTTGAATTTCAACCACCCAAATTGAAGTGACCTTATTGAACACACAGAGCATTCAGGAGAGAGCAGAAGTGCCACACCAC
>NW_007824648.1:0-821 GCF_000696425.1 Galeopterus variegatus
GAGCTCCCGTTGGCTCAAGTCAATTTTCTAGAGAAGAGGGCAGCCATCAGCCATGGAAAAACATATCTACAGCTGGATGTGGGCACATTAGCCAGGTAAAGGGGATCTGGGTGGGCATCAGCAGCATCTCTACAGTAGCTCATTAGTTGTTCCCTTGATCTTTTGTATATATTTTGCTATGGATTTTGCTTGTTCAGTTTTAAATCAGCTCTGCTCATTATCTACGGTATTTGACCCAATCTGGTCTAAATCTTCCCTAATTCACCCAAATATCTTAATTTTCCTACTAATAGCCTAAGGAGATTTTATATAGAGATTGGATCCATGTGCCTTTGAGTAAATGGAGAAATCCCATCAATCAATTTTACTGGGGACCATCTCTTGAAACCTATGAACTTTCATAATTCTTCTTTCCCAATTCTCTGATTCCTTTTTTCCTTTTCTTAGTATATTAAGATCTGTTTTACTCATCTTTAATCATTCTTATATTTCTGTTTCTTAGAAGAAGAAAAGTTGATTATCATTAATTCTACTCAAAATCAGTATATGAATAGGCTTGTTAATAGACTAAGATAAATTTTCTACCATGAAACTCAAAATATTTGGTAATGTTTGTCTCCCTGTTAACATATTTAGGATATGAAGACAAGGATTAAGTCATAGAACACAGTAGAGGAAAAAAAAATCCTAAAAGTGAATGGTAAACACAAATATTTGAGCTAGATTTAAGCATTTGTATAAATAGTGTTGAAAAAATAGTTCTATTTCAGAAAACTGAACTAAATGATAAAACATGTCTAAAACTTTGTGTATCTATGCTT
>NW_007824649.1:0-821 GCF_000696425.1 Galeopterus variegatus
GCCAGGAGAGTGAGAGAAGCAGAACAGGGAAGGGGGAATAGTTAAGCAAGCAAGGCATTGGTTTCAGACAAAGTCTGTGTTTATCTTGATCTAATAGGGGAGAAGGGGAATTTATATTGGACATCAGAGTCTGTTCCACTAGAGCTAAGTATGGGTCTTTTGAATACTCCCCACCCTCACCCCAGGCAGTCACGACTCTGGGCCACCCAGAGATGACAGTGAGGAAGAGCATATGCCCCAGGCACTTCTTAACAAGGAAACTCCAAACACACAAGGGCTGTCCTCCAGAGACAGCTGAATTATAGATTAGCAGCAGCACCCACAGCTGCTGCAAATAGGATCCCCGGGGCACCAACCACATCTGCTACACTGACATTAATTAAATGCTTCCAGTATGGATAGAGTGTTCTAAGGAGAGTGTAGTTCACACCAAAGTTGCACTGTGAATGGGAGCAATTCTGGGTTAGTATGATGGCCTGAGACAAGGTCTAATCGAGGCATAAGCAATGACCTATTGGCCTTGCAAGCTGGCCAGCAGCCGGCACAAGGACAGTCATTTTGGCAAAAAGGGGAAAACTAGAGAAATTTGAGCATTGTTTTCCTGCGTAGGTTTTATCTGTCTTTTCTCCCCCCTTAGAACTTGGTCCTTGCAAACCACCAAGGAGAAAATGTGGCCTCTCCAAACATTTGAAAGAAGACCAAGAAATTACTTTTAAAAAGAAGATTTTGGGGCCGGCCCGGTGGTGCACTGGTGAGCGCAGCGGTGCTCCTGCCGAGGGTTCAGATCCCACATACAGACCGGTTCCCACTCACTGGCTGAG
>NW_007824650.1:0-821 GCF_000696425.1 Galeopterus variegatus
GAGCACAGCCCAGCAGATTTTCTTTCTTTAATAAAGCTTGAACGGTACCCGCCATCTCGGCCCACTTTCTTTCATTATGGTGCCGAAACCCAGGAAGGGTTTTGGCCGAAGTTGTGGATGATCCCCTTTCTCTTGGGGTGATTGGCCCTCGGCCGCCCTTCCTGGACCTGCCAGAACTGGGTACACTTGGGACTCTCTCTCCTTTTGCCGTTTCAGACCAATGCATCCAACACTGGCCTCAATTCAGGGTGAGTCAGTGGGTCTGCCCTGCCTACGTCTACGGTTCCCCCCGACTACTCTCTCTACAACTCAGGTCTCTACAAAGCCCAGGCGCCTGGCTGAGGGAACTCTTCTCATGCCCCCCAGCTATTGGAGGACACTCCTCTAGCTGGTTGGTTGGCTTTTCTCTCAAAAACAAGGTGGGCAACAGAGAGGATGCTCTTTGTTGGCACGCTTCTACCAGGACTGACTGCACTTTCTCACCCTCTACACGAGATCCTCATGTTCCAAACCTCCATGCTCTACACCCTTGGGCCGTCTCCTGGCCAATTTCTTGGCCTCCAGGGAGACATTAAAACTCAAACGCCTCATTACAATGGATCCCAGTGGCCACAAGATGGCGCTCGATTTAGACACTCACCAAAATGGCAAAAGCTATAGAGATTCCTTGTTCAGGACTTTTCCTATCTCTGAATGCGTTCTTCTCTCTGTCAAAACTGTCCTATGTCTCAAATTCTACCTCATGCTTGACCTCTCCTTGCAGACTTGGATCAATCTTCTGATCCATCAGCCCTCCACATTTCTCTCTCTTCCCCACACCT
>NW_007824651.1:0-821 GCF_000696425.1 Galeopterus variegatus
TTAGATGTGAACCATCATTTTTTCCTGCTTTGAGCCAAGTAGAGAAGCACCAATTTGCAGAATGAGCAAGGTATTGTCCTCTGCAGAATCTCTTGTTGGTATTGTCGGGCCACATATTAGAATGTGCTTTGATTGTACTGAAGCAGAGATTATCCATGCACTACAGATTGCCTGGAATGAATCAGATTTATGCCTATTGTCTTAGAGAAATTATTGTTTGTGCCCCTTCTCACTGTCACAGTTGTTCTTGTTTGGATGATGAATTATATGATCATCCTGAAGCTGCTGTCATTTCTTCCTAGATGTATGTGTCTAATCCATGAGAATATTTAGAAGACAGAGAATAGACTGAATTTGGGACCACAGATCAAGGAATCAGGAAATTCAGATTCTAGTTGAAGCCCTGTCACTAACTTGATATAGTATGTTTTAGAATTCACTTAACATTTAATTCACTGAACTGCAATACAATTTTTTACTATTTAATTTGTGTCTCTACCACCTTTCCATGGTGCCCGTCTCAAGCACTTTAGTAACCCATGTCATTTCTTTCTTCTACTTTGGACCCCAAATCTAGAAGAGCTGATCAGAAAATCTATGATTATTTTAAAATTAACATCCAGAGAAACATGTATGAGTGTTTTCTCCATGGCAATGTCTGGAGAAAATATGCCTAGCCATCTAAGACCTAAGCCTACTGTCAAGGAGAGGTAGATTCAGATAAGCAGGGAAGGGAGTGCCACGTGCCAACCAATTTCCTGATAGAAAAACAACCTTTTCTTAGGACTGCAAAACTTTAATAACTACATCAAAAGAATAGT
>NW_007824652.1:0-821 GCF_000696425.1 Galeopterus variegatus
GAACTGAATTGAATTTCTACACAGTTAAATGAATGTATTAATTAGGTTTCTTTGGCTGTAGGCAACAGAAAGTAACTCTTGATAACTTGAGCAGAGGGGAAAGAAATATACTGGAAGTCCATAAGGATAGAGCAAAAATTGAAGGAAAAGCTATAGAACAAGGCTTCAAGGAGAATGGAGACCCGGGAAGTTCCAGAAATCCTAGTAGCAATAATTAATAGGCTGTTTCTTGAGAGTATCAGGACCAAAAATGAGTTAGTCTCGACTGGCTTTTGTCCAGAAGAGAGCACCTGGTACATAGGAGAAGACTAAGGTACTAACGAAGAGATTGAGGGAGCTCTCCAGAGGAAATTTAAGGGCTGTTTGGAAAATTACAGGCCATGAATGTTGGGCAAAGTCTAGAAATGTTCACCATAATGATAAAATTATAAAGTTCCAGGTTCCGTTTCCCTGGGAAGACCAAGGCACAAGTAGGGGAAACTAAATGATACGGAGAGATTGAGGGTCAAACAGAACGTGCATCCTATTCACCAGACTGACCTACTTTATTCCTCCTACTATAAAGAATAGGAAGTAAAACAAATAAAAGAATTCCCACTTCCTAAATTAGCATAAACCATCTCTAAAGAGCAGAGTTAGGATAAAAGTGAAGTTTCTGCTATTGTTCTTCCTTGAAAGTAAAATACTACCATTAAAATTTTCCTCTTTGGGGGCCAGCCCGGTGGCGCACTGCTACAGTGCGCCGCTTAGGAGTGCAGCTGCGCTCCCGCCAAGGGTTCGGATCCCACATACAGACTGGTTCCCACTCACTGGCTGAGCGA
>NW_007824653.1:0-821 GCF_000696425.1 Galeopterus variegatus
TTTCTTCAATAAATGCCAATTGTACATTTCATTCTACATTTCAATCTAATATAAAGAACAACGTTTAAGTTATTGGGTAACTAATGTGCCATTACATGGTGAGAAATTTAAACTCTGTAGCTTCAAAAATCTCTAGCAAAAGTCTTTTCAACAAACGGTGTTGGGAAAACTAGATATCCACATGTAAAAAAATGAAGTTGGACCCTTACCTTAAGCCATTTACAAAAATTAACTCAAAATGCATCAAAGACCTAAGTGTAAGAGACAAAACTATAAAACTCTTAGAGTAAACCATACGGGAAAAGCTTCATGACAATGATTTGGCAATGATTTCTTGGATATGACACTAAAAACATAGGCAATGAAGAAAAAACAGTTAAATTGGACATCATCAAAATAAAAAAAAAACTTTTATGCATCAAAGGACACTATCAACAGAGTGAAAAGGAAACTCAAAAAATGGGAAAAAATATTTGCAAATCATATATCTAGCAAGGAGTTAAAATCCAAAATATATAAAGAACTCCTATAACTCAACAAAAACAATCTGATTTAAAAATAGGCAAAGGACTTGAACAGACATTTCTCCAAGAAGACATACAAATGGCCAATAAGCACGTGAAAAGATGACCAACGTTACTAACCATTAGGTAAATGCAAATCAGAACCACTTGAGATACGCCTTACACCCATTAGGTTGGCCATTATTAAAAACAAACAAAAACAAAACAGAAAATAACAAGTGTTAGAGAGGACGTGGAGAATTCAGAATCCTCATGCATTGCTGGTAGAAATGTAAAATGGCATACTGACTGTGGAAA
>NW_007824654.1:0-821 GCF_000696425.1 Galeopterus variegatus
AGAAAACTACAGGTCAGTATTCTTGATGAATATACATGGAAAAATCCTCAATAAAATACTAACTAACAGAATACAGCAACACATATGACAAATTATACACCATGATTGAGTGGAATTCATCCCAGGGATGCAAGGTTCATTCAACATATGCAAATCAATAAATGTGATACAACATATTGATAAAACAAACACAAGGACCATATGATCATCTCTATAGATGCTGAAAAAGCATTTGATAAAATTCAACACTCATTCATGATAAAGACTCTCTATAAGTTAGGTATAGATGAAAAGTATCTCAACATAATTAAAGCCATAAATGGTAAACCCACTGCCAACATCATCTTGAATGGGGAAAAGCTGAAAGCTTTTTTTTTAAGAACAGGAACTAGACAAGGATGCCCACTCTCACCACTCCTATTCAACATAGTGTCGGAAGTACTAGCCAGAGCAATCAGAGAAGAGAAGAAAATAAAGGGCATCCAGATTGGAAAACATGAAGTTGAACTGTCCCACTTTGTACATGACATGATCCTATATATCAAACAGCCTAAAGCCTCTACAAAAAAACTCTTGGATTTGATAAATGATTTCAGCAAAGTTGCAGGATACAAAATCAAGACAAAAAAATCAGTAGCATTTCTTTTCTCCAATAGTGAACATGCAGAAAGAGAAATCAAGAAAGCTTGCCCATTTATGAAAGCCACCAAAAAAAAATAAAATACTTAAGAATTGAGTTAACCAAGGATGTGAAAATCTTTATAATGAGAACTAAAACCACTGCTGAGAGAGATTAAAGAGGACAGAAAAAGATGGAAAGA
>NW_007824655.1:0-821 GCF_000696425.1 Galeopterus variegatus
GATGGGACACAATAATCAACTACATTGTATATTGACAAAATAAAAATAATAAAAAAAAAAGGTAATATGAATCCCATCATGAACTTTCTGAAGACACCTTGTACAAGTATGTTCTCTGACACGAAATGAAATTTTTAAAAAATCAATAAAAGAAACCTATCTGAAGAATCCTCCAAGTATTTAGAAATTGTATAAAAACCCTTCTAAATAATCTGTGGGTCAAAGAAGCCTCCAGAAGGCAGAAAGTGCACCTAGGAACCCTGCCGAGAGCCACAGGCAGCCTCCCCCACCCAATAGAAGGCATGAAGCATATCTCGGGACCTCATCAGGAGTCATGGGCAGCCTTCCCTGCCTGACAGAAGGCAGTAAGTGCTCCCACGGACATTATGGGAGCTGTGAGCAGCCTCTCATGCTCAACAAAAGGCAGGAAGCATTCACGGGGTTATCGCTGAGAGCCATGGGCAGTCTCCCCACCTGACAGAAGACAGGAAGGGAGGCCAGGACCTTGTCAGGAGCCACAGGCAACCTCCCCCTCCCAACGAAGGCAGGAAGGGTGCACAGGACCTTGCTGGGAGCTGCATGCCACCACTTCTGCAAACATTACTCCTGTGTGGGTGGTCCACCAAACTCACCGCAACTGCCACTCCAAGGGCAGCCCCCTGCCACAGCAGAAGCCATGGCCACCATGCAAGCGGCCCACCAATCACTCACCTGTATATATACATGAAGAGTCACCAGCACAGTCCAGAAAAAGAGGACAAGGTCTCTCTCCTCAAACTCCACTCCAGAGTAAGAGAAAAAACAACTACTCTACCAGATGA
>NW_007824657.1:0-821 GCF_000696425.1 Galeopterus variegatus
GCCTCACTTACTTCACTTAACATGTTGGTTTCCAGTTCCATCCGTGTGGCTACAAATGATAAGGCATCATTTCTTTTTATAGCTGAATAGTATTCCATTGTGTGTGTAGATATATATATATATATACACACACACCACAGTTTTTTTAAAATCTATTCATCTGTTGCCAGGCATTTAGGTTGATTCCATCTCTTGGCTATGGGAATGCAGGTGTCTTTTTGATTTCATTTCCTTTGGGTATATACCTACTAGTAGGACAGCTGGATTATAAGATAGAACTATTTTTAGTTCTCTGAGGAGCCTCCATAGTGTTTTCCACAATGACTACCAATTTACACTCCCATCAACAATGTAAGAAGGTTTGCTTTTTGGAGACACATTTGAAGAGGCAAAGCTCATATAGCGTAAAGCAATTGATGGCACATGGGGACAGTCAAGTGAAAAGGAGTGAAGCATGAAAGAGGAGCTATTCCCTGAGATGGGGACCGTGTGGGCAAGAGTGGGTTTGGGTGTATAATTCTATAACAGGGAAGGAGGGAAGAATTGGAAACAACGAACCAATCTCCCACATCCTCTCACTATTCCAGCTGTCCTCACCCAGTGTGCCACCAAGTCTTGACTTGTCTCCTCCTGTTCCTTTTCCATTCCTAGCTCTGGTCCCCTTTAACTCATGCAAAGGTCCCCTTCATGTTTGTCCCTCATCAGCTCCCTTCCGTCACCCCCGTTCCCATCCCAAACACATCCTGCATGCCGCTGCCCGACTTTTCTTCCTACTCTCCAGCTGTCTTCATGCCAGTCCTGCTTGGGAAACTTTAGTGACC
>NW_007824658.1:0-821 GCF_000696425.1 Galeopterus variegatus
CATCATGAACGAGGACACCGCCATTCTGCCCGTGAGGCCTTGTAAGAGGGAGTCCAGCAGCGTTTCAGCAGCCCTGTGCGCCCGCTCGCTGGAGCAGGAACAGGCACCCGAGGCCCCAGCTGCTGGGGGTGCTGAGGCCTGCGGGGACGAGGGCAGGTGGAGGCCGGCCTGGGGCACCCCGCAGCACCTCCCGCAGGGCGCCTGCTCTACAGAGAGGGAGCACAGAGCTGCTCCAAAGTTTTAGGGTGTGGAGGGAAGGTTTGGCATCTCAGCTCTGCTAGGGGCTGACTGCGGGACCTGGACCACGTGACTTAATTTCTTGACACCTAATTTTTAAATGCAGTAAGGTCAGCATCTCCCTCACAGGACAGTCATGTGGAGCAAACACATGGGTACACATGACCCGTGCTGTGTGCCACCACAGTTGGGTGTGGTCAACACTCCATGTGTGGTGCCTGTTCCAATCATGACATAACTTCTCCACTTTTTAGGACATACTTAATTCCAATGTGAAACACATTCTGTAATTTAGTGCATGTATTTCCACAAACCGACGTTATAGAGCCGCTGAGGCTAGAAATATTTTAAGTTAAAACATTTACTTTATGTCACTGCGTTGGTTGCCGTTGCCCTTCAGCAGTCGCGTTGCAGTGATGCTCATTCTTCTGGGCTGGACGTCTCCCACGGGGCTCGGGAGGTGCGTAAGGTTGTGTCACCACTACAGTCCCCTCCTTTGTGCACTGTGTAGGGGACAGGTTATGTAAACAGAGGCGGGGCCAGCTCTCCATTGCTCATCTCCTGTCCAGGGAGGGGTCTGAGCA
>NW_007824659.1:0-821 GCF_000696425.1 Galeopterus variegatus
GACTGTCTCTTTTGCACATTTATTTGCAGTGGGGGCTCCTGCTCTGGGCTCTAACAGCCCTCCTATGCTAAGCATAGCTGTTCCTCCCATCCTCTCCAGCCTCAGTTTCCCCTTCTGTCTTCTCATCATGCCCTCTGTGCTCTAGGCATCCAGGGAGTCTTGTTCTTTAATTCCTTAGTTCTCACACGTCTGCACTTTTGCACATCCAGATCTCTGAGTCTGGATCACCCTCTCCTGCCGTCTCTATCCCCTGTCTCCAGCCACCTGGAAAATGCCATGCTCAAGTGGCAGCTTCTGCAGCTCCTGTGCCTCCTCTGTCCGAGCAAGGACCCCAGGAGGCTGACAGCAGCTGCTCTGGTCATTCATCACTTAGATTTCTTCCTCTCCTTCAACCCGTACCCCCTTTAGGTGATTTTACCTCCCAACCGGCTTTTTGAATCTGCTCCCATTCCTCCAGCAGCAGCGTTCCGACCTTCATCCCTGCTCAAGGTGAAGGACAAGAGCCAGGGCAACCTGATTAGGTTCCTGGGCTCCTGCTCTTGTCTCAGCCCTTCCCTCCTCTGCACTGTCGGGAGAAAGGGCATTTTAGAAAATGCAAACCTGATTGCTTCGGTCTTCAGCTTAAAATCCTTCTGTGGCTCCTGAAGCCTACAGGACAAAGTCCAAATGCCTCAGCTTGGCACTGAGGGCTTTTCTAGATCTGTGTCCTGTTGTCTCCTCTATTATTTCCTTCTAACGCTCTGGGCCCTCAGGTAAAACCTGAGCACACCTGGAGGTTTTGCGGCTCTGTGTCTTTGCACATGCTCTTTCTCCACCCGGAA
>NW_007824660.1:0-821 GCF_000696425.1 Galeopterus variegatus
AGATTAGCAAGAGCTTAAATACAAAAAGATGACATTCTCGGGGGCAAGATTCTAAAAAGTCATAAAATCAAGTTAAAACTGTTCTTTGTTTCATTTCCCATCAACAATAAAACTTTTCATTCACCTTATTTTAAATTGTCAATATGCAGTGTTAATACACATATGTGTTTGTGGGGAAGAAGGATTCTTCATTAGGTTAACAAACTATTAAAAGTCAAATCTGATCACATTAAATTTTCAAAGTAACAAAACAGAGAAAGAAATTTTAGCATGTAATGTTGAGCCTAAATTCACAATTAAAAGGAATAAATGATCAACAAATGTCCTAAGTAAGGTGTATAAACCTTTTCAAAAAGTTTGTGCAGAGAACATCATATGGTGGAAATAGACCTCTTATCTCTAAAAAACACTTTTTTTAGGCTTAGAAACATTGCTTCAATGAAAAAATACAATTGTTGCTTGAAAATTTCATTAAATTTTAAGTAAATTGTTAATAGTTTATTCATGAGTTGATTTATCTCCGGAATTTATTTCGGGAAGATTTGGATGCCTATGTGATAAGTAGAATTAAGATACGCTGTGTTTTAACATTTTATCCTGTTTGAAGGTGAAAATCACAACAGAGTAGGAGAGAGGGAGAGGGGGGAAAACATAATAAAGCCAGGTAAAAGTCGGTTCCAAAGCCAGCACTACACAAAAAGAATCAAGGCGAAATTGGAGGAATGATTTTCAGGTATTTTAATCTGACAAATCAAGTCATGAAGTGCCAAATAATCTGATCTACTGGCTCTAGAGATGGCAATTATCTGGACTCTTGAGTC
>NW_007824661.1:0-821 GCF_000696425.1 Galeopterus variegatus
AAACTTCCCGAGGTCACTGTTTCTTTTCTTTGCTTTTTTGTATGAATATTTCCATTATGTATAAACAGAATCACCACAGACAAAGAAGATGGAGATATTTTTTAACAGGTAAAGGGTATTAAGATAGTATCCGGTGATAAAGAAATGAGACTTTTATTTTGTATCAAAAATAATAAGCTCTGGAGACAAAATATACTTTGAGATGAGTCAATTCCCAGGTTAAACTAAATCTAAACAAAAACAGTAAATTTATGTCTGGCTTTTTTCTAATGCTGTTTAAAAATCCCAAAACATCCTTGAACTTCAGTACCTCCATTTGTAATATATAACACTATTTAAAATTAGCCCATATTCATCAAGATAATATAAAAAATGATGAACTTCAATAGTAAAGATAGCCACAGAATAATTAGGTCATAAAGATATTAGTGAAATAATATCTACTAAGTTTTACCACATTAAAATAGATAAAATAACAAACCAGAAGAATAAGACTAGCATATGTAATCAAATGCTTAGGCTGTCAACTTGTGGTGCAAAATAAAATTGGAGAAATCACAGAAATTATTGAATAAAAAACAATATAGAAGTCTATAATGATGTTTGACGATGTCCACCTACTACTGAATGTATTTACATATTCTTAACATCAAATATGTCCTTCCATTCTTTAAGTATATTTTCTCCTCTAAACTATTCAGGAAGGATCTGATAGCATTGACTTACATTTGGGAAGGAATAGAGTATGTAGCAAGCACAAATAGCACACATTTACATGGAAAACTAAGTAACATGCGAAATTTAAAGTTGCCTTATCATGC
>NW_007824662.1:0-821 GCF_000696425.1 Galeopterus variegatus
CGAACCCTAACCCTAACCCTAACCCTAACCCAAACCCTATCCCAAACAGTAACCCAAACCCGAACCCTAACCCTAACCTGAACCTGAACCCTAAACCTAAAACTAACCCTAACCCTAACTCTAACCCCAACCCTAACCCTAACCCTAACACGAACCACCCGAACCCAAACCCAAACACGAACCCTAACCCTAACCCTAACACGAACCACCCGAACCCAAACCCAAACACGAACCCTAACCCTAACCCGAGCGCGGACCCGAACCCTTACCCTAAACTGAACCCGAACGCTAACCCCAACCCTAACCCGAAAACTAACCCTATCCCTAACCCTAACCAGAAACCTAACGCTAATCCTAAACCTAACCCTAACCCTAACCCAACCCTAACCCCTAACCCCAACCCCAACCCTCACCCCTAAGCCTAACCCCTAACCCCTAACCCTAACCCTAATCTGGGCACTTTCGTGGGACCATGGCCTTTGGCGTCTCCAACTGACGCCCCACATTTTGCGCCCGCGCTCTCCCTGTGCCTGTCCTGTTACGTTTCCCAGTGTGACGTCACACGCACGGTGCTTAGCAACTGGTGTCTAGCTGCCCAGAGCTTGCATGGTCCTGAGGCGACGTGAAGGCTGCAAGCGGAGTGTCTGTTTCTGCCTTGGTTTCTCTTGATCGTTCGGCACCTCGCCTGTTCAAAATGGGCAACTGGTTTATTAAGCTTCTTCGTCCCCCTTTCCGCCGCCGTCCCCGGCCCCGACCCTGGCACCAGCCTCGCCATCCGCAACCACTCGAGGCCCCTGGCGGCGACCCTGTCCCGCCTGCCC
>NW_007824663.1:0-821 GCF_000696425.1 Galeopterus variegatus
CCTAAATGCAACTGACAAAGGCTTTGAACAATATGCCCTCATCAGGAGCTGAGTAGCTCTCTCACTTGCTTCCTCCCATAGAAGGTTGAGGACCCACAGGTCTTAAACTGTCCTAATCTTTTTTGTCTAGGATGATGGTTCTTTTGGTGTAAAACTTTCTCAAAACCTTAGCTGGTATCTTTCAACCAGCAACATATGCCAGTAGCTACACTCACAACTCTTCTTGAGACATGACTTTTTCTCAAAATTTAACTGTGGGTATCTTGGGCTTATCAGTTTTCTGAATGAGCCATACCCTTAGGATCTTTTCCCTGAGTCATTTGGTCCAATTGAAAAGGTTTATTAGACACTATATTAGTCTTCTGTTGCTGCCTAACAAATCTCCACAGTCATATTGGCTTAAAACAATGTACATTAATTATCTCAGCACTATTGGTCATAAGTCTGGACATACTGTGGCTGGATTCTCTGCTCAGGCTTTCACAAGGCTAAAATCAAGTCATCAGCTGGGCTGTATACCTTTCTGGAGGTTGGGGTCCTCTTTCAAGATCATTTAGTTTTTATAGGAATCCAGTTCCACACAGGTATAGGATTGAGGTCCTCATTTTCTTCCTGTCATCCACGGATCACTTTCCACTCCTAGAGGCTGTCCTCAGGTTCTTACATGACAGCTTACTTCTCCAAGGCCAGCAGCAGAATTTTTCCTTCCTCAGATCTCTCAAGCCTCTTTTAAGGGCTCACCTGGTTATGAAGACCACATAGCAAAATCTCTTTTTTGATGAGCTTAAAGTTCTCTGATTAGGGGCCTTAATTACTTTTGC
>NW_007824664.1:0-821 GCF_000696425.1 Galeopterus variegatus
CAATATGTACTTGTTCCAAACATCTTTCAAGGCAGCCAATTGCTTATGTGACAGTCAGAAAAGCTGGTTTAACCTGTGGAAACTCTTGCCAAAGCATTTTATCTCACTGCAAAGGTTAAGGTTAGAATCCAGACTCTACACAAACCAGTTCATTACAAATATTAGCAGAGTATTGTTTGGTGACTAGAAGTATATAATAGTGAAATGGATTACACAAAAGCATATATAAAAATGGATGAGATGCCTTGAAGGCAAGTTCCATTAACCCTTTAAGTTTACCACCAGATGAGTCATTTTCCTGAATGTACTTGAGTGGCATAAGGAACTTCACAAAATGAAGACTCCTACTCAAGTGAGGTACAAACTCAACTGCTATTATGTAGTAACTCAGTTTACCAAAGCAAAATGTAAAATGAGTTGTATAGCCTACCACCCAATAACCAAAAATTTATCTCATATGTGAATATATGCTGAACGTAATTTTAATTTGCACTTCATAGAATAATCATCCAAATGTCTGCCAGCTCGTACCCTAAAGGAAATCTCCTACAAATGGCCACTCCTGGTCTACATTTTGTCCCATGTAACTTTACCCACCTTTTGCTGGTGTTACGTGGATGTGAAATGGTCACCTGACCCAGGGGACCCAAACTACATAGACTGCAAAATCCCATGCCTTCGGGCCTCATGATGGACTGGTACAATCCAATTTCTTCTTGGGGATTAGAAATAAAGGTATTAGGCTAGAGAGGACACATAGGCCTACTGAGAGCCAAAATTTTGAGGAATACAGCCATTTTAGAAAACAGTATGGAGGTTCC
>NW_007824665.1:0-821 GCF_000696425.1 Galeopterus variegatus
TTAATTGTTTTTCCAATTTAATAATTTATGCTTTTATCCCTAATAATTCCCTCCTTTCTACGCTACCTTTGCTTTTTAAATTCTAGCTTATTGAGTTATTTGTTTAACTTATTTTTATTGTTTCTTACTCATATAGATATTTTATGCTCTAAATTTTCCTCTGAACACTATTTTTGCTTTGCCCCATAGATCTTGATATGTTGTGTTTTCTTTATCATTATTTTCTAAAAGTCTTTTGACTTCTAACAGAATTTTTTTTTCATCCAAGAGTTGTTTAATAGAAAGTGTTTTAGTTTCCAGATGGAAGGGACATTTTTGGTTTCTGATTTTGTTATTAATTTACAGCGTTATTGTACTGTGACAGAGATTGCTATGTGTATTGATTCTCTTTTTGAAATTGAGTGATGTTTTCTGACATTGAATACATGGTAAATTTTTACGAAGAATGAGTATTTTTTTATTTCTGGAGTTCAGAGTTCAATATATGTTTATTTACACTTATCTTATTGATGGTTGTTAGTTTTCATTTATTCTTACTATTGTTTTGTACTCTTCATTTGTCTTGGAAAGGGAGATACGTTAAAGCCTCCGTTATTGGAATGTTTCTGTCTTGTTTCTTCTTGCATCTCTTGTAGTTCTGCTTTATGAAAGATTTTATTTTATTATTTGCTTCGTAGATATTAATAGATATTAATAACTATTTTGTCTTTCTTTTTGTAAATTATAGCTTTTAGTATTATAAAGTGACCTTCATTTAATGATTTTTGGTCTGAATTGTAGCTGACATGAAGATTACGATACCTGCTTTCTATCGTTCTATT
>NW_007824666.1:0-821 GCF_000696425.1 Galeopterus variegatus
TTGAAAATTGTTGTTGTTTTGTTTTTGTTTTGGGGGACAGGGAGTAACAGCCATACTAATACTAACAGGTATGAGGTGATACCTTACTGTGGTATTCACTTGTATTTCCCTAGTGATCAGTAATGTTAAATGTCTTCTCATGTACCTGTTTCCCATTTGTCATCTTTGCAGACATTTCTATTCATGTCCTCTGCTTACTTTTTCATCAAATTATTGTTCTTTTTGTTTAAGATTGTTTTGGTTATATTCGGTCTTTGTAATTCCACACAAATTTTAAGTTTTTTTTCTATTTCTGTGAAGAATGTCATAGGTATTTTTATAGGGATTGCATTGAATCTGTAGATTGCTTTGAATGTTATGGACATTTGGATGATACTAATTCTTTTGACCCATCAACATGGGATGTCTTTGCATTTATTTGTGTCTTCTTCAATTTCTTTCACAAATGTTTTATAATTTTTTGTAGAGATCTTTCACTTCCTTGGTTAAATTTATTCCTAAGTATTTCATTTTATTGATAGCGATTGTGACTGGGGTTAATCTCTTGATTTCTTCTTCAGATATTTTGTTACAGTTATATAAGAGTACTACTGTTTTTGTACCCTGCCATGTTACTAAATTCATGTACTAGTTCTAGCATTTTTTTGGTGGAGCCTTTAGGGTTTTCTATGTATATCATCATGTAATCAGCAAATGGAAACAGTTTGACACTCTCCTTTCCAATTTTGATGCCCTTTATTGTTTTCTCTTGCCTTATTGCATTGGCTAGAACTTCCAATAATATGCTGAATAAGAGTGGAAAAAGTGGGCATACTTGTCTT
>NW_007824667.1:0-821 GCF_000696425.1 Galeopterus variegatus
TAGAGAAAAATTTTCACAGATATTTTTGTCTCACATATTTGAGGATCCACAAGGAAAAAAAACAAAATATCATGTTATACCCCATAAATTTCTACAACTAAAAATAAAATTAAAAAAATCAACACCACCCGTGTTTATAATTATAATTTGCATAATTTAATTAAACATACATATTATATGAAATATATTATATAAATTACTTTTAAACAGCCCTAAATTCCATGTGGTGATGGACATATTCTTCAATATATTGCTAGAATTATGTAAAATATATACATGTTTTGATATGAAATGGCTCCAAAGAAGTGGAAGCAATTACTAAACAGAATGTGTGCATTTTCATAACAGTATAGTACTTTTTAATACTAAGGGTAATTTATACAATTACAACACCAGGATATATATCAGAATTACCATATTTGTCAATATATTGGCTAAACATAAAAGTAAGTTTTAGAAATATTGAGTAGACTGATAATTGGAGAATGGAATGAAAAATATAAATGGTGATGAATGCAGGGTGAAATGGTGAGCTAAATGTGAAAAAGGAGGAGAGGTAACGGAGAACAAATCAATTACCAATGTAGGTCAAATGCAACCAAATCAACAACCATAACTGCCCAGGAACATGGTGGTGATAATTTGCAATTATTTTAAAATGAAGCAATAGTGAAAATGGACTAACACACAGGAAATATAATCAGTCTTGTTAAATAGAGTATTTTTTTGCTGTTCGTTTTTGTCTGACCAACAAAAGTCGAGAAGTTGGAATGGTTCCATTTATTAAGTGCCTACTAATTTCCAGGCACATCACAGCTATT
>NW_007824668.1:0-821 GCF_000696425.1 Galeopterus variegatus
CAACATTTGTACCTGATGTGTCACTTTGGCTTGTTGTGAGTCCACTCCTTTGCTTTCTATGTAAGATAGCACATCAGCCTGCAAGCAGGTGGGTCAAGAAGACTGTCCTAAATGACTAGATTCATACCACATTTTATTTTCCAGAAGTTAGCAAACCAATCACTCACCTGCTTACTAATAACTTAAAACACACCTAAAACAAGTATGTTGAAATATCAAGGTCTGATGATTCATTAGACAAATACTTACTGAGCCCCTACTATGCACCAAGCCCAATGTAAGATGCTGAGAAGTCAACAGTAAACAAGACAGATGGGGTCCTGTCCTTGGCTGACATTCTGGTGGGAGGACAGACACTAAACAAACACAGACACAAGATAATATCAGATCATACTAAGTACAATTAAGATAATAAAGATAAAACAAAGATGATCCAGTGAGTATTAGACATCTATTAGTTGGGGTGGTCCTGAGATGATGATGTTTCAACTGGGAACTTAATGACAAGAAAGAGCTGGGGGAGCTGGAGCAAAGTGTTCCAGCAAGGACCAGCAAGTGCAAAGGCCCTGAGGTAGAAATGGGCTGGAGCGGCTGGAGGGGAGTGAGCAAGGGCAGAAGCGTGAGCAGAGGAAATGAGCTCGGCCAGGTCATGCAGAGCCTGGAAGGCAGACGTAAGGACTCTGGACTTGGTTCTGAGGGCAAGGAGAAACCATTGGAGGGTTTCAAGTAGGGGAAACTGATTTAGGTTTTTGAAAGATCGTGGTGGCTATGATAGAAGGGGCTGGGGGAGGAGAGGAAGCAGAGAGACTAGTAGGGAAGCT
>NW_007824669.1:0-821 GCF_000696425.1 Galeopterus variegatus
CCAGCAGAGGGAGGGAACATTCCTAGGGCTACAAATTGGAGTGGAGGGGAGAAAGGGAGGGTGAGGGAGGTTGGGGGATAATTGGGAAGGGACAAAGGGTACAAAAGTACTTCCTGGTAATGGGTGCGCCCCCAGTATGAATCTGGCCCTCACATCATGGGCAGGAGGGGGGACAATCAGCTTTGTATCATGAATATTTGTAATAAATAAGTAAGTAAGTAAGTAAGTAAGTAAGTAAGTAAGTAAGTAAGTAAGTAAGTAAGTAAGTAAGTAAGTAAGTAAGTAAGTAAGTAAGTAAGTAAGTAAGTAAGTAAGTAAGTAAGTAAGTAAGTAAGTAAGTAAGTAAGTAAGTAAGTAAGTAAGTAAGTAAGTAAGTAATGAATATTTGTAATAAATAAGTAAGTAAGTAAGTAAGTAAGTAAGTAAGTAAGTAAGTAAGTAAGTAAGTAAGTAAGTAAGTAAGTAAGTACGTACGTACGTACGTACGTACGTAAGTAAGTAAGCCTATTAGACTGGATCTCCGGGCTGGAGATAGATACATAGGAGTCACTATTTTATAAATAAGTATTAATATCTTTCTATTTTGTTCATTGTCAAATTATAAACTCAATAAACTATTTCAGGGGTTGTATTCATATATAACTGGGCTTAGTGGACACTACTGATTTATTACAGTCAAACTTCTGATGCCCAGAATGAACAAAACCATATAGCAGCACAAGGAATATTATTTTAATCAGAGTTATTGCCAGTTTTATGGATTACATACAACACAGTCATACTTCCCATATTCTATGAAAAGAAAATTCTCTTAAAAACTA
>NW_007824670.1:0-821 GCF_000696425.1 Galeopterus variegatus
AGGAACCCTGTCTGCATGAGAGACCTGAGCAAGGTGCTTCCCTGTGCCTCATCATCCTCTTATTTTAACAGGTAACAATAGGGCCTGCCCAAGAGGCTTATTTTGAGGTTAAAATCAATCCCTGTGAAGCACTTAGTAAGCCACACACAGAAATCCCTCAGTAGATATTAACTATGTTTATGCTTTTGCTCTCTTCCTGTCCTCAGGCTCAGCTAGGTTAAGTGATTTACCCAAAGTCCCACAGCAGCTCAGTGGCAGAGGGGGGATTTGAGCCCCAGCCCCACCACCTCTTTGTCTCAAGAACCTGAGCAAGTTTGGCTCCTCACTGAGCCTTGGTTTCCCCACAGAGTTGCTGTAGGGTCTCATGAGATTAGGCCCTGCGAGTGTTGTGTAAACTGTACGATGCTGGGTGCTGCCACTTATTGTCAATTATCATGACAACACCAGAGAGAATCTGGGGTTTCAAGGTTGCAACTCCAGAAGCTCAGAAGAGGGGAGTGGGCAGCCTATCAGAGTGGCTTCCTGGAGATGGTGACCTTGGTTCTGGGGCCTCAGGAGAGTGGAGCCTAGACCTGGCTCAGGTTGACCTTCACATGTGAACCTTGTCCACTGTCCACTGTGTACACACACACACACACACACACACACACACACACGAGTGACTATGGCTTCCCAGGCATAAGGGCTGGTCACCAGTTATGGATAAAGTACAGTAAGGCCTAGGAGCCCAAGCTGCTGCTGGTCAGCCAGGGGCAGAGACCTCTTCTGCCAGCATGGCCCAAGCCCAGCAACAGCCCCTGGAGGCAGGGGTGGAGGGATCG
>NW_007824671.1:0-821 GCF_000696425.1 Galeopterus variegatus
ACAGCCTATAGAATTTCCTAATGAGACTTACTCAGGCAAAGTAAAATAGCCATATCTTAAAATAGCATTATACATCACTGATATCTCACAAATATATTACAAATGAGAAAATAACAAGTGAATACACACATACATATACACAGAGACTTAAGATATGTGATTCATTTATGGGTTCAATGAAATCACCAAATTTAATCAGTTCTCTCTAATCCCCAGCTTGGTAATAGCAAAATGCACAATTGATCAGGAAGCTGTACAGTCAATTCAAGTCCATCACTGACAGCTGAGCCCATCAGGAGACCACCACAGCCACCAATTGCTCAGCAATTAATTGGATCTCTCTGTGGTCAATTCAATTACATCATTAAGAAATAACCAGACCAACCATTTTACAGTCTGGTTACTCCAGTTGTCTTAATGACTGAATTGGATTGGGCTGCCCAGTGACCCCATGAATGGCTTCACAATTGGCCTGCAAATGATCAAGACAGCCAGTCATCCATGGCCAGTGTAATTTCACTAATAAAGTGGAGCTGTCTCCTCATATGCTGCAGAAGCACTAACAGGATTGTTTTCACGATAAGCCATAGCCCCATCTGACACGAGGACATTTTCTGTCAATTACACAGCCATATGTACATTTGACCAGCCTGCTCATGGCTTGGAATAACTCCACTGCCTCTAGTATGGAAGCTGCAGTGTTAGTAAAGATGCAAATCTGATTAAGTAAATTGCAGTTGCAAACCAAGCATGTTGATAAATAGTTGGAAACTCTTATGAATGTTGTGATGACTGCCATTTAATGTAAATCTTTTTTTTTT
>NW_007824672.1:0-821 GCF_000696425.1 Galeopterus variegatus
AATGTGCAATTTCATACTGACGCCCAACAGAATAGCATTTCCATTTACGTTTGCCATTCACGCTCTGGGCAGAGTCTTGACCCTGGGCTCAGGTGTACAGACTTCCTAAGACAAGACCTGGAGCGTGGGGTGGGCGAGGCATGTGATAATTTAGGATACTAACTGTTGCTTCAAAAAAAGCAATAACAATTTTTAAAATGGTTATAAATTGCTGTTTTTCTTTGTATTTGTTAATCTATTTCATACTTGAGATTAAGTAGACTCAGGTATCTTTGAGATAAACTTTGGGGACATTATAATTTGATTAAGGCAATAATATATTAATATAATGTAATTTCAAATACATTTTATGTTCATTCTAACTGTAACTTGAGAGCTTAGTTTTTTATTTAGAAAGAGTAATATATTTTAGCTTTCTTTGTTTTCTTTGTTTTCTTTGTTCTTTCGGGTGTGGGCAACAAAAATAGATAAAATAGATAAGCCTGTAAAATAGATGTCTTTGGGTATCAAGAAGATATTTGGATTATTTTCACCTAAAGAATACTTAAATCTGCAGAATTTCTAAAGGCATTTGTTAGGGAGTATATTCTCTTTTATATGAACCCGATGAAAGCAAAAGTAGATTATCATATTTCTAAGGGCATTTGTTAGGGAGTATATTCTCTTTTATATGAACCCAATGAAAGCAAAAGTAGATTATCAAATTTCCAATAGCCTTATTTCTACCATCAATGATTTTTATGGCGATATCCGTGAGTTAACATCTAACTATGGGATGGATCTTGGACGTGACCAGCGCCATTTTGCACACAATAAGCACA
>NW_007824673.1:0-682 GCF_000696425.1 Galeopterus variegatus
ATTTTTACTTTCTGGTTTTCTTTATCTTCCACAGTTTCTAAACAAAAGACACACACACACAAAAAAAAAACTTTTTTTTCCCCCACAAGACAAGGGCAACTTTTTTTTTTTTTGTCCTTTTTGTGAACGGTAAGGGGATCGCAACCCTTGGCGTGGTGTTGCCCGCACCGCACTCAGCCAGTGAGCGCACCGGCCATCCCTATATAGGATCTGAACCCGCGGCGGGAGCGCCACTGAGCTCACAGCACCACACTCTCCCGAGTGCGCCACGGGGTCGGCCCAGACAAGGGCAATTTTAATTAGATTCACTTTGGGTAAATCTTGATGAATTTATAATCCTGATTCTCAATAAATCTACCTTAGAAAACTTATATATAAACAAACAATTATCAGTTTATAATATTGCCACCAAATGCTTGTTTTACATTCATCTCTTTTATATATACACATAGAGTTATTTAACTTCCTGCAGAGTTTTATCTCATAACCAAGTGTCAAATTTTTCATAACAAGTACTAGGACAACTGATATTCCTGAGGTCTCCTGATGTAATGCAGTACAAAATTCAGTCTTTTTTTTTTTTTTTTTGGCCAAATTTAAGTTAGCCTCAGGACCTAACTTCCTCTTTGTACCAAAGGCAAGGGATAAGAAATAAGTTAAAGAGCACAATGAGAAAAATAAT
>NW_007824673.1:6042-6863 GCF_000696425.1 Galeopterus variegatus
TCCATAGAAAAAATATATATATAATTGAGTATTCATGCTTAAGACAAAAACATGTTATAAAATTAAAGGCAGTCTCACTATTATTTATTTTCTAATATTTTCAACTATTTAAAGCTATCAGCTATTAAATTAAATATGAAAGCTATTAATATTAAAAATTAATATTCATTCATTTTGCATGTCACATAGAAAACATGACATCCCTGATCAGTGAGGCATCAGCTGAAAGGATAGAGGATAAAGTCTCCGTGCCACAATATTGAAACTGGCTTACCTGAGTAAAGGAATAATTTTTTATGTCAAGCCTATAGAAATGAATGTGAACTCCATTAGTTTGTCAGCAACCGCAGCTTCATCATCTTCATGAAGTAACTATTAGCATGTGTTTTTCCCATGACCTTTAATTATCATAATTACAAATGAAACAAAACTTCTATTCTTTAAAGGCAAATGAAACTCTCCAGACTTAGACTTTTACCTTGACTGGAAACGTAATAATTGCAAAAGTGGAAGAGGCAAATAATGATTAACACTAAACATAGATTAAATTTGGTAACTTGTCAATATCTCTAAAATTTCTGAATCCTTTCCCTATAAGACAACAAACAAACAAAACAAAACATAGTTGACATGCATTACAGTGCCTTGAACTCTATGTTGTATGATTCACTCTTTGAGATACCACCCACAGTCCTTATTCTGAGATGTGCTACTCGTTCACTTTTTCGGTAAGCCCCCTCGGAATATTAGGTTGTAAAATGTGTGCTACATGGGTACATGCCAAACTTACATAACAGACCTCATGAGGGCTGGGGCTTCAT
>NW_007824674.1:0-821 GCF_000696425.1 Galeopterus variegatus
TACACCTATGCACATGTTTGACAGTTTGACTGTGTATAAAATTCTAGCTTAAAAGTAGTTTACCTTAATTTTTTGTTCTAGGCTTAATGTTGTTTTTGAGAACCTCAGTGACACGCTGAGACCTAATCCTTTGTATGAGTCTTTGTTTTCTGTACAGGTTCTTAGGGTATTTTTTCTCCAGGTTTGGTATTCTGACATTCCAGGATGGTGTATTTACCATGGTTTTTTATTTGGGTCAGGCAATTCATTGAGCCTTTTAATAAAGCACTGCATGTCTATAATATACAGGGTATTTTCGTATTCTGATTGGTTTCTATTGGGTAGTGGTATACTCTGCTCTATTCATGGGAAACTGTTTTCTTATGAGACATATTTATCTGTTTTGTGGAAAATACTGTTGGATATCAAATTGCAAAACATACACACAGTTATACTCTGAATTCTGATACGACACTGAACGAGGACCTTATGGAAAAGCTCATTTACAATCCCACGCTGTCTCTATGATTTTCCAATGGTTAGTTCCAGGAATGTTAGTCAAGCCTAAAAGCCTGCACAAAGAAAGAGAAATTTCATATTATATATTGGAGAACAGTTTCCAGGATTTCTTCTCTCAAATTCTCGAGTCTTTGGAACTTGCTGGAAACAGTACACTTGTGCAGGCAGGAGAAAGTGGAGTGGTGTGGGCCTACTTTCAAGAGATGTTGAGGAGATCTTTTATTTTTTACATTTCTTATGCTTCATCAGCATCATCAGTAGACAGAACTTTGGTTAGTTTTATGAAATGCAACATGTAAACATCTAATCCCTTGTCTTCTGGG
>NW_007824675.1:0-821 GCF_000696425.1 Galeopterus variegatus
ACACATGAGAACCCTCAGGGGACTGTCAAACTACATGAAAATATACACATCTTTAAGCAAAGCCCAGTACAAAGTGAGCAACAAGATCTGTGAGTGAATTTGGGACCCTCCTTGGGGGAGTTCTTCCTCTTGGGGACATCCATCAGTGACTGATGATGTCCGTCTATAAGTATGCTCTTATTATCATCATGAGACATTTTATTTTTATTTATTTATTTATTTTTATTTTTTTTTCCTTTTTGTCTTTTTTCGTGTCCGGCAACGGATCGCAACCCTCAGTGTCACACCCGTACCGGACCAGGACTGGCACGGGGTTGCAACCCTCGGTGTCGCGCCCACACCTCGCTCAGCCAGTGAGCGGGAACCGGTCTGTATGTGGGATCCGAACCCTCGGTGGGAGCGCCACCGCGCTCCCAAGCCGCGCACTGTAGCAGTGTGCCACCGGGCCGGCCCATCACAAGACATTTTAAAGAACTCAAATAGAGTAGATAGGTTTCTTAGTTGAAATTCAAAATATTCTTGACCTTATCTCTAACCCAATGTGTGAAGAGATTACAACTAAATGGGAATGTTCATGAAAACAAAGGGCTGGTTTTTATTTATCTTTTATTTTTGCATTTTTGCAGCATATGAGATGATAAAGGCATGTCACCAGGTCTCCTCAGCTGTAGTTTCTTATCACCAGCTGTGACATGTATTCCGTGTTGGTAGCATGCATGTTACATTTCACAAAATGGAACGTGTAGTGCTTTCTTGGTGGCAAGGAGCATTTGTTACTTGGCTTTGTTAGGGTGGAGCATCTCAGACTCTATACTCATAAA
>NW_007824676.1:0-821 GCF_000696425.1 Galeopterus variegatus
TTTTTTTTTTTTCCTTTTTGTCTTTTTTACTGACCGGTAAAGGGATCGCAACCCTCAGTGTCGTGCCCGTACCGGGGACCAGCAATGGGATCACAACCCTCGGTGTTGCACCCGCACCGCGCTCAGCCAGTGAGCGGGAACCAGTCTCCACATGGGATCTGAACCCTCGGCAGGAGCACCGCCGCGCCCCCAAGCGGGGCACTCTACAGTGCGCCACCAGGCTGGCCCTTGACTTACTTTTTACATGATAAAGAATTAGAGGGCTAAATGTCCTTTGCTTTAATATTGAAGATATAGTTGAGATTTATTTCCAGTAATATTGACAGGCTTGGTATCTGGACCTAGCCTTCTGAGAAAAACAGATATATATTTTTTAAAAAACAAACCTTTAAAAGCATCAAAGATCTGATATGAAAGTAAAAAAAGTATATACTAGATTATATGTAATCACAAGAACCCAGAAAAAAAATAGGAACACTGAAACTCTTTGGTCCTAAGAGCATTTGTCAAAAGCAGAGAACTGTTAAACTCCAGTTAAACAGTGGGAGGTCAGAAACCATAGAAGAAATAGGTAAAATATCGATTATGGGGAAATGCTGCACAGTCATAAAGATAAAGAAACTACTGCTCCATACATGAATATGGAAGTATCTCAGGAACCAAATATTAAGAAAGTAATTCAGTCAAAACACAACACACAAAGCATGCTTCATTTACATAATGTTCAAAAACAGGCAAAATTAAACAGTGGGCTGACATTCACATGTAATAAAACTTTTAACAAAAGCAAGGGAATGAATATTACAAAGTCAGAATAATAA
>NW_007824677.1:0-821 GCF_000696425.1 Galeopterus variegatus
AAAAAAAAAAAAACTATGTGGTTCCCCTGTTCCCTACAAGAAATAATGGGTGCCTCTCTCTGCCTGTATTTGAGGATGACTTAGAGCAGAGCCCACAGCCCTAATAATGGATGTGAATAGTGCAATAAAGGACATAAACCTTTGCTATTTAAGCCTCTGAGATTCTGAGGTTGGTTACTGCAGCATAACCTAGCCTATCATGACAAATACTATTCTGTACCATGCCAATAGTCAAGCACAAACGTGTAAAACACCCAACTGACCTCAAGAATGGACAAAGAAGGGTGGGAAAAATAAAAGTGAGAGATGTGACCTGAAAGGTGTCCCCTAAACTCTAAGACTCTGAGAAGAAGACTGCAATTTAGCCCTAGTGGGCACTATTTACATCATAATATGTGTGCATGGCTCCCCCTAGAGTTTGGCAGTGCCCGGACTGCAGGATCACATGCAGTAGCCCTGTTTCTAGCCCTGCCAGTTTGAGAATCTGGCTCCCCATTCATTTACAGATTAAGCCAGTTCTCAGGGATATGCTGGGTACAGAATTCATAGCTGCAGCCAATGAGCACATGCCCAGCCCAACAAGGAGCTTGCTCACTCAGCAGATCAGGAAGAATTTATCAGCAAATTTATTAGGGCACTTGGCCATGAATCAAGATTAATTCCACATATGACAGATTACTGTTGCTAGATCCATGTGAAACAATGTTATACAGTCATAAACAAAGATGTTTTATCTAAATGTGAAAAGAAAAAGACAAAAGACCCTTTTGGCTTTTCATAATTGACTCACTGTGGTGCTGATTTGCTGCACCCAAGAAAGG
>NW_007824678.1:0-821 GCF_000696425.1 Galeopterus variegatus
GAATTCTGAGAATCCAAGATAGAGTTACTGCATAGTGATGCCCACTTTTTAAATAAAATATTATCCTTTTTTGGAAGAAGAGAATTGTGAAAACTAGATATTATTCTTAATTAAGTTTAATTAATAAAAAAACCTTTATCTTCAGCATTCGTAACAAGCATCTGTTTTTATTCTCAAAAGTGCCATAGTTTAGAAGATTAATTGTATGGTTATTTTGGCAGTAACAGAAGTATGCTGCAGGTGCTCCAAGATCATAGATAATAATAGCAAAAACAGATTATGAATCAGAGTGTTTTCTGAAAGGCACTGTCAACTTTATCTAACAGATGAAGAAGTCAAGATCAAGAAATGTTGTGTGGGTTGGGTCAGTAGAATGGCACAATGGAGAGTTCCACTTCTTGTTTCTCACAGAAACACTGATTTAACAACAATATACAAACCAAAAATACCTTTATAAGGTTTCTGGCATCCAGTTAAGTTTCAGTACTCCAAGTGAGCACAAAGCTGAGAACAGCCATAATGAGATGGGTAAGAAGAGCATTGTCAAGTCCGCCGCCGGCCGACCCGAACAGCCCTAGCCTCGTTCCTTTCGGTGGGTGAGCGAACGGCCTGGGATTCCTCTTTCCCTCCAGTCCCCTTTGAAAGGAAATGGGGGAAGAGAGCCGTGAAGAGAGGGGAGTACACCGCCAGCCCCAAACAGCCTGGTTAAAGGACACTCAGATGCAGCAGGGGTTCTGTCGAGGCAGTTCGGTTTATTATCACACAAGCACTTGCTTTTAAAGGCAAATAGGGAAGGCAGGTTTTTTACATCCTCCAATCAG
>NW_007824679.1:0-821 GCF_000696425.1 Galeopterus variegatus
AACACAGCTTTGGATCTCACCTATATCTGACTTGGATTATAGTTAGATGAGACTCTGGACTCCCGAGTTGGTGCTGGAAAAATTTAAGATCTTTGAAGCTATTATGACAGAATGAATGTATTTTGTATGTCAAAAGAACATTAATTTGGGGGGGCAATGAGCAGAATACTATAGTCTGAATTTTGGTGTCCCCCAAGATTGATATGTTGGAAACTTAATCCCCAATGCTATAGTATTAAGAAGTGGGGCCTTTAGGAGCTGATTAGGTCATCAGGGCTCCACCCTCATGAGTGGAATCAGTCCACCCACAAAAGAGGCTGGAGGGAGCCTGTCTGTCCCTTCCACCATGTGAGGGTGCAGCAAAAATCACGATCCTCAAAGTGGAGAAAAAGCCGTCACCAGATACTGGGTCTGCTGGCACCTTGACGTTAAACTTCACAGCCTCCAGAACTGTGGGAAATACATTTCTGTTGTTTATACGCCACTCTGATTATGGTATTTTGTTATAGGAGCCCTAACAGATCAAGATACCAACTGAAGCATTAGTAACTATCATCCAAATTAATAGGATTAAGAGCTACACTGGAAAGAAGGGTAAGTAAATCTTTCTTTATTTTGAATGCTGAATGGGCGTAATCTTGTCAGTGATGGGCGTAATCTTGTCAGTATATAGTCTGCAGTCAGTATTATTCTGGGTCTATCTGGCTTCTGAAGTACATTGTCCTTTATAAATTCTGATGGCGTGAAGACTCATATTTTTAAAAATATTAACATTCTTTTCATAAATTTCCTAGGGCTGCCATAACAAAGTACCACAAACC
>NW_007824680.1:0-821 GCF_000696425.1 Galeopterus variegatus
GTGATGTGTAACTAAGGTTAAGGGAAATTTGCCTTTGGCATTATGCTGAAGGAAAGGATGAAAAGAGGTCACCATGCCATGTCTGTGGCATTGGTGCTGCCAGGAGAGAGGCACCTTCCTTAATGGCTCTGGTACAGCACTGCCACTCTTTTGAAAATCCCTGAGGTCGAAGAGTCACCAATCAAAGGCAGGTCTGCAAAGAGCTCCTCAGCTTCAAGAGGAGAAAGCAGAGTGAACAGGAGTGGTGGTTTAATAACTTCCTTTGCACGTGCAAGGAAAGGGAGTTCACCCACTCAGCTTTGCAAGGATTGTGAGGGCCTCCCAGAAGATGCCATTTGTAAACTGAATCCTGAAAGAGATAGATACAGGGCTGAATAGGGATGGGGTAAGGAGGGGAAGATGAGCAACAGGAAGTGCATTCTAGATTGAGGATGCAGCATGCAGAAATGCTGGAGGTAAGAAAAAGCATGAAGCTTAGGAAATGCCCCCACGTTCAACCTGACTGGCAGGCTTTCTCTGGGTGTGTTCATCTCCATATGAATCACCCAACATGCATGTTGAAATGGAGCTTCCTGAACCCTGAAGCTCAACTACTAGATCAGAATCTGAAGCCCAGGACCTTGCATTTTAAATAAACATTCTAGAGGATTCTTATCCTCTAGCATGGCACAAGTACAGGGAGGGAGGAAGTGATAGGAGGTGATTCTGGAGAGGTAAGCAGTGTAGAACCACAAAGTCATTGAACAATAGGGTTTAGGACATGGGACAAGTGCAATAGCAAAGCCACAGCTGTCATTTATTTTTATTTTTTATTTATTTAT
>NW_007824681.1:0-821 GCF_000696425.1 Galeopterus variegatus
CGGCAGGTAATATCCGTTGTCTACTTGGTCTTGAGGGACCCTAATGCATTTTATTTTGTAGTGAAGCTTTCAACCATTGGTCTTCATTTACATCCTTAACCCTGCTTTTTAAGAAGGGTTAAGGAGTCTTTAATATTCTTCAGCAGGCTTCTTGACTTCTTCTCCAAAGACTTTTATTTTCTTAAATCACTCTGCAATACTTGAGCATAGTACAGAACAGTCCTGTTTTTCTGAGACCTCTCAGAATAAGGGAGAGCCATCACTGAATTTTTGATCTTTATATTTAATCTTCTTGATATACTAACAATAAAATAAAGAAAACAAACTGAAATGCTTTTCTTTTTGATCACAGCCATGAAACCAGCCTGAAGAAGAGTGAGATATTAGTCCTCTACATTAGAAGAGTGGTTCCCAACATTTTCTTTTAAGAAAGCAATAATGATTTTTTCTTTTAAAAAAACCAAAACAGTAAGGAGACTCCTAAGGTATGGAACATAGGGATACAGAACTATTCAGTGTGGAGCTATAATAAAGGGGAGGGGGTGGGGATCTGTAGCTGTGGCTCTGCCCCTTACTCTTCTTTTACAATTCTGTCCACCAGGAGTTCTCAGCCTTGGCTGTACATTAGTATTGCCAGAGATTTTTAAAAAATCCTGATTTCACGCTCTCTCCAAACCAATGAAATTAGAATATCTGGGGGACAGGACAGAGGTATCAGCAGTATGTTATAAAATTCCCCACATATGTCCAAAGTGTAGCTAAGGTTGGAACCACTGCAAGGAAAGAGAGGAAACTGCTGATACAGAGTCTAATTTTTTTAT
>NW_007824682.1:0-821 GCF_000696425.1 Galeopterus variegatus
TTGCTCCTTTGAAATTTTAGTATATATTTTTCTCTAAGGCTATGGAGCAATTTGTTAGGCCTGATGTTTTTTCAACATTAGCCCTTCATTCTCCAAATTTTTTTTTTTTTTTTGTTTAGCTCAAACAATTTTTTTTGATCACTGACACCCAAACTGTAAGAGAAGCACCCAGATGCAAAGGTAATGAATATAGATTTGACAACTTTTAGTCCAACTTCACTCTGAATATGTGTTTGATATTTTTAGGAAAACAATTCAAGCACTTTTTAGGAATTTATGTGCACGTAGCACCTCAGCTATGAAAGCTCAACTTCCCACTGGTTCCTAGATCCTTGTTAAATGGCAGGAAAAAATCTCTACAAAAATGTGGATATATGATAAAATTACACACAAGGGGCTAGCCGATTAGCTCAGTTGATTAGAGTGCAGTGTTATAACACCAAGGTCAAGGATTTGGATCCCTATACCAGCCAGCTCCCCCCCCCACAAAAAAAAATTAAAAATTTAAAAAATAAAATAAAAATTACACACAAAACTATCAATGTGAGCTTTTATGTCTGAGGGTTACTTTTGTCGACCTTTTGTTTTGCTCAGAAAAACACTTAGAAGGATATATTTTTGATTTCCACGTTTAATTTACTGAAGTTACAGATTTAAAAACCTATTTCTTCCTCAAGGTTTAAGTTCAGGTTATAAATCTTACTGTTCTATTTACAGATCACTTGAGAGATGTTTGAGGAAAATAATAATAAACAGTAAAAAACTGTTGATTGTCTAAGAAAGTTTCCCTCATTAAGATTTAAAATTTAAGTATGTTTTAT
>NW_007824683.1:0-821 GCF_000696425.1 Galeopterus variegatus
AGCTAAAAATTTAGAGAAGTTGTTCCAATTCACATACATACTCTACTAAGTAGTAGACATCTGTGATTCCAAAGCCATACTTGTCTGCAATTCTGAACTGGGTTACCATGATAGTGTTTCAGACTTTTTTTTTTTTTTTAAGATGACTGCTAAGGGGATCTTAATCCTTGACTTGGCGTTGTCAGCACCACGCTCTCCCAAGTGAGCAAACCGGCCACCCCTATATAGGGATCCGAACCCACGGCCTTGGCGTTATCAGCGCCGCACTCTCCCAAGTGAGCCACGGGCCAGCCCGTGTTTCAGACTCTTTAGGCTGCATGCTAAACAAACCCAACTTAGCATAAGTACAAAACAGGAGATCTGTTGGCACACATACTCAATCCCAGTAGCCTACTGCCTTCCAGCATATCCAGTTCCAGAGGCTCTAATCCTTTTCATTATGGCGCCATCTCTCAGTAGGCTGTCCATCAAATGGCAGATGATATAACCTGGCAGCTGAAGACCTGCATGCTGTAGGTTTAGCAACCCCAGCAGAGATAGACCATTTTCCCCAAGAACTCTGGCAGAAATTAGCTGGGATAAGTTTCAATTAGGCAGCCTTGGGTGACATGAACCTCCAGGATCCAGTCACTATGGACAGGGTGTGGGGTACTTTAGTCGGTCTGAAACATGTGCCCTTGGCTGTGGCAGTGGGTATGGGATCAGCCTGCTTAACCATATGGGATGGATTCCCCACAGGAAGGAGGCACCGTTAATCAGTACGACATGGGGAGATGAGTGGGCAGGGACAGTAGATGGGCACGACAGATGGTCAGGCTGTT
>NW_007824684.1:0-821 GCF_000696425.1 Galeopterus variegatus
GGCGGGGGAGGGAGTTATCCCTACAAAACAGAAAAATAGTAGTAAACCTATTAAGGCTTCCAAATTTTCATCCTACTAGTAATTCCTATTCAACACTGGGCCTAGAACTAACAAGTCTAGGAGAAGAAAAGTCATTGGACATGAGTTATTGGGTCTTTTTCATTGTTAGTTTCTAAAGCAGGGTGGGCAAATTATAGCCTGTAGGCTATAATTTATAAATAAAGCCCACTTCCTGTTCATGTATGGCTCACAGGCTAAAAACTGTTTTTATGTTGTTAATCATTGAAAAAAATAGAAGAAGGCTTTGCGCATGTGAAAATTATATGAAATTCAAATTTCAGTGTTCTGAATAAGGGTTTTTTAAATAAAAGTCATGCCTATTGGTGTACGTATTGTCTACAGCAGCTTTCACACTACAACAGTAGGTGCTGTATAGTTTTTTGACAGAGAACAATCTACTTCTAAGCCTAAAATATTTACTATCTGGCCCTTTGCAGAAAAAGTTTGCTGATTCCTACTTTAAAACATCTCTCTAACATAAATACTTATTGCTATATCAGCACTGCAAAGAATATTGTTTGCTTTTTCACTTTCTTCTACTGTAAAACATAAAGTGGATGTCCCTTACAACATGAGATCTTGTGTTTTAAAAAACAAAACAAAACAAAATCAAAAAACCTTGGAACCCTATACTCTTTTTTTGAAATGAAAAATACTAAGGATCATCTTACAGTGGTTCCCAATATGGGCCCACTGATTACTAGGGAAATAAGAGGAAGTAATAGATTTCACAAACTATGTTCAAATTTTCAAAAAAAAAA
>NW_007824685.1:0-821 GCF_000696425.1 Galeopterus variegatus
GGCAAAACAGATGAAAAGACATTTTTTAAAGGAAGACATGCAAATTTCCAACAGGTACATTTAAAAATGCTCAGCATCACTAATTATCAGGGAGATGCAAATCAAAATCACATTGAGATATCATTTCACACCAGTTAGACTGGCTGTAATTTAAAAGACCAAGAAAAACAAATGCTGGTGAGGATGCGGGGAAAGGGAAACTCTTCTACACTACCAGTGGAACTCCAAATTAGCACAGCCATTATGGAAACCAGTATGGAGGTTTCTCAAACAACTACAAATAAAAACTTTTTAAAAAATAGTAGAGAAAAATAGCAAAACAACAAGTTGGCTCTTTGAAAAATAACATGCACACACCTTGGGCAAGATTGATTAAGAGAAAAGAAGACAAAGGTTGTTAAGGAAGACATGTCTTGATACAACAGAAATGAAAACTAATACAAGAATACTATAAATAGCTTTATGTCCAAACATTTGAAATTTTATATAAAACAATTGTCTAGAAACTTATGCTACCCAAAGTGTCTCAAAAAGAGAAAGAAATTCTCTATTACAATTAAGAAATTGATTTAGCTGTTAAAAACCTTTCCAAAATAAAACCACCAGTCTCAGCAATGTATGATTTAGATCTACCAAATATTCCAAGTACAGGTAGATCAAATTTATATAAATAGAAAGTTTCCCATAAGGTTAGATTTATATTTACCATACAGTTCAGCATACCCACTCCTAGGTATTTACAAAAGAGAAATTAAAACATGTAGCCATATAAAATATTTTACTCAAATTTTCATAGCAGCTTTATTTCTAATAATTAAAAA
>NW_007824686.1:0-821 GCF_000696425.1 Galeopterus variegatus
GTGACTGGTATTACCCGACTTCAGAGATAAGACACAGGCACACCCATATCTTGTCAGGCATAAGGCTTCAATGAAATAAAACTTGTCAACATTAGGACACTGGGCTCCTACCAAGTCCTATCAACTTCTGTTGGCTGGGGGGTCAAGCGTTTCACATATGGGTGGTGTGGTAATGTATTTGGGAATGCTCGTGGACCCTTTTTTGTGCATCCTTAGTGAAAAGACTTAAAAGGAAAGTGATCTGAGAGCAGGCTAAGACAAGATTGTTAGTTAGGACAAGATTCACTCCTATATGCCAGAAGTGTTCATGTGAGGAAGGGATGGGCTAGGGTCACTGCATCACACAGCAGGCTTGTTTTTTCTCCTAAAGCATTTATTTCTTTTGTTAAACACAAAGGCTGCCTTTGCTTCCTGTGCCTTTATCAGCTGTGTTAATACTCCCTAGTTTCCTGCCACAGCTGCAATATCTGCCAGCAGAGGAAAAGAAAGGGGAAGCTGTGTATCTACAGACAATGCTGACTGGGTGGGCGGAAGGAGAAGGAACACAGCCCCTTGGTAAGCCACATCAGTGTGGTGTCATCAGGGCAAAATGCTGTCCTGACAACTCACGAGAGCTGGCAAGGCGCTGCAGAGGAAACAGCCTGAGTGTGCAGTAAAGCCTGGCCATAATGGTGGCCGGGCTGTGTTCTCCCCTCCACCTTCAACAGGCCTTTGCTCAGTCTTCCTTGTGTGTTGTCAAAGGGGAACTTTATTTTTTTGAACTTTTATTTTAGACTGTTAAAATGTTTGGTTGGGGCAAATAAAAGAGAAGCTAGGAAGGG
>NW_007824687.1:0-821 GCF_000696425.1 Galeopterus variegatus
CCAGTATCCCAGTTATGTTGAACCATTACATTTGCCAGAGCTAAATATAAACATCTCAGAAAAATACCATATTCTTCTTGAGTCATGATTTATTGCATAATTTGTTCTTTTAATGTTACACAGGGTCAACTCTTCTGTCCTTATCTGCCTGGTATAATATTCACAATGTTGCTGGATATGATGATAAATGGTTTGTGCAGTTATCAAGAGTCTCAGTTTTAATTCAACATTCGGTGTCACTCAAATAGAATTTATTTTCTTCTCTGTTTCTCTCAACTGAACATTATCTCATACAAAAATTTAAATGCATGGATATATTTTTTATAATTTTATAATGTATTAGTGTCTTCTGCTAGATAATTTCCTTTGGGATTTATTTAATAGCTTTTCAAATTATTCCAATGTCTATTCTTAACTCCTATGCTGGATACAATATGAAACAGTTTTATTCATTGCATAATAAAACTCTTCCCAAGTATAACATAAATGTATTAGTACTTTTTATATAGAAAAATTTTAATAGACTATTGTGTAATATTATCTGAACTCCTGTAACACATTTCATATTCTTGAGCCTCATTATTGTATATAGAACCGGTATAAAAATATTTGCCTCATTGGTGCTGTTAGACTTCTAACTATTGTGTAGGACATATCTCTTGCCTTTAATCCCCTCTGAAAAGCTGAATCATCCTCATAACAGAAATATGGCATTCTAAAAATGGCAAAACTATCAAGAAAGTAAGTATATCAGTGGTTTTCAGGTTTTTTTTTTTTTTTTTTTTTTTTTTTTTTTTGGCGGGGGGGGGGGGGGGGGGGGG
>NW_007824688.1:0-821 GCF_000696425.1 Galeopterus variegatus
CTCGGCTCGTGGTAGGACGGGGAAGATTCCTTCCCAGTCAGTCATGCTGCACAAGAAACCCCGCCAGCACAGTGGCAGACGTGGCCTGAGCCCAGGCTTGTCAGCAAGATCAGAAAAAGCATCTCTGCCCCTTACACCTGAGGTGAGCTCCTGCCTGTGGGAGGGAGGCAGGCGCCTGTGCTCCCTGAGCTGGGGGCGGCCCCTCTCTCATAGGCACCAGGTGCTTTGCAGACAGAGGAAGCCCGCCTCTGACAGCGGGGTTCTTCACTAACTGCAAAAGGTGTGGATGCACACGGTGTCAGGAAACCCTTGGGGGGTTTGCCCCGTGGAGATTTCTCCCATGGCAGTCAGATCCTTAAAGCCCATAGCAGACGAATTGGGCAGGGAAGAGCAGGAAGCCTATGTCCCGAGGGCAGGAGAAGGTAGGACAGAAAAGGGGCACAAGTCACCCAGCCATCCAGCCTCAGGGCTACTCCTAGCACCCAGGAGGGAGCTGCTCCAGTTGGTCACTGGCCTGCAAGCCCAAAAACTCCCATTTAGAAAAGCAGCACCTTACTGTGGTGTGTGCTGCTCTGCAATGCCTTCTTCCAGGGTCCTTTCCTGGCTGGCAGATGTACCTCCATAAAAGGGTCCAGGGGCCCTACAGCTAGATCAATGGCACCCTGGACTGTCCTGTGTTCTTGCAGCGAGGCCACCACAGGCAGCATCCATTCTGTGTGTCTGTATGCATGAGGTGAAGCCAAGCAAATACTATGACAGTGTGACCTTGAAACTGTCAAGCACCCAGGCCAGGGTTGGGGCCAGGGGTTTTTCAGCCAAAG
>NW_007824689.1:0-821 GCF_000696425.1 Galeopterus variegatus
CAGGAATCCCATTATCAGGTATATATCCAAAGGAATGGAAAGCATCATGTTGAAAGGATACCTGCACACCCATGTATATTGCAGCTCTGTTGACAATAGCCAAGATACAGAACCAACATAAATGTTCATTGACAGATCAGTGGCCAAAGAAAATGTGATACATATACACAATGGAATACTACTCAGCCGTAAAAAAAAATGAAACTCTGACATTCACAGCAACATGGGTGAGTATGGAGCAAATTATGCTATGTGAAATAAGCCAGACAAAGAGAGAGAAATACTGCATGTTCTCACCCATATGTGGGAGCTAAAAAAAGAGAATAAAACAAAGCAAGCAAACAAACAAGGAAAAACTAATGAATAATAATAATAAGCTGAAACATTAAAAGGAGAAAGAAGAACTTTGGTACTAGAGATGAGAAAGGGGAGGGGGAAGGAGGGACAGTGAAAGGCTGATTAATGGACACAAAAGTACAGTGAGACAGGAAAAATAAGTTCTACTGGTGTACAGTTGACCCAGTAATCTATAATCAATAATGTTTTACTGCATATAACAAACCAGCCAGAAGAAAGGAGATCAAATGTGCACATCACAAAGAAATGGTAAAGTTTTGCAATGATGAATAGGCTAATTACCCCTAATAGATCAACACACATTGTATGAATGTATTGAAATATAACTCCACACCTTATAAATAGGTACAATTAATCCATTTCAATAAAAATGCTTTTAAAAAGCAAAAAATATAGGTCACCCAAACTAGACCTGGAGCATAATGCATTTCAGTCAAAGGGATGAGAAAAACTGACAGGTTCTA
>NW_007824690.1:0-821 GCF_000696425.1 Galeopterus variegatus
AAGTTTATCAGTCTTTTGTGAATAGTCAGTGCTTTCTTGGCTTCAGAGAGCTACAGATTACGCCCAAGGGCAGGATTTCTGTTCCCTTCTGTCCCCAGGACACCCTCGGCCTGCACAACACTAACAAACACATCCAGCTGGATTCCGCTCTGTGAGGTGGAGCATGGGAGGTGAGGCAGTGTCTCTGGCGTACTAATGTTTTTTTCCAGAATATTCCATAGGTGGAAGGAGCAGGAAGTGTTGTTAAGGCCTGAGAAACAGGACCCAGCTGCTTCTCAGAGCTCTCTAAGGAGATATGGGGTTTCCTTGGGGACCTCTGTGTGTCCTCTTTCAGGTGAAGCCACAGTTTAAATATCTCACTAATGGAGTTCTAAGGGGAAGTAGAGATTTGATTTTCTCCCTGGAGCTTGCTGCCAACTCTCAGATATTTTCAACAGCTGGCAGGGCTGCCAACAAATGTGTCCAGAGAGGGAAGGATTCGGTAGCAAATGAAGATGGAAAAGGCTGGGCCTCCTTTCCCGTCCTTTATACCTTCCTTCCCCCCTCCCTCTAGCCCTCTCTCCCTTCTTTCCTTTATTTCTTTCTTTTTCCATTTTAAAGCTTTTTTTTTTAAAAAAAAAACAACCCAGAATATTTTTCCTTCAAGTAAAGAGCCAAATTTAGGCTGCACACTTCAGAAGAAAAGGTGCTGCCTTGCAAGGATCAGTAGAGCGTTCCAGCTTCTAGAACCTTCCCCACAGCTGTGCGCTGGCAGCCCCGTCTCTCTCCCAAACCTTTTATCCACTAAGAGCAGATCAACATGAAAGACGTCAGTGGGTGAT
>NW_007824691.1:0-821 GCF_000696425.1 Galeopterus variegatus
TTTTAAGAAGTTTAAGAAAAATACTGTTTAAATAAACTTTAAAGTTAAAATTTGTCTCAGCTAAAGACAGACACATATTTTCAATGCAAAGGATGTTAATACATGAATAACTGGGAGAAAATTCATTCTTTTAAAATTTCAGGAACATTCAGTTATGTTTGCCAGTTAAACAAATTAAAAGTAGAATTTTTATTTGTTAGTCTATGCCTTGGGTTGAATGTCCCCTAAAACTTAATCCCCACTGCTAATGTTAAGGGTGGGAAATCCTATTATGGCAATTGAAAGGTGGGGCCTTGAAGATGTGATTAGATTCTAGGACCATGCCTTAGAGAATGGATTAAAATGGTGATCATGCACGTGGTTCTGAGGGCTTTGAAAGGAGAGTGTCTGAGGAGCTATCACCCTCTGCTCTGCCATTTTCACAATGTGATACCCTGCCATCACTGAAGTCACCACCAAAGAAAGCCTTCACCAGATGTGTTCCCTGGACTTTAGACTCCCTAGCCTCTGAAACTGTAAGGAATAAATTTCATTTTCTTTATAACTCACCCAGTTTCATGTATTTTGTTATAAGCAACAGAAATGGGCTAATATGTTCTAAATAGAATGTATTAAAATAAATGGAAACATATCTCAACATGGTTCCACAATAGGCCTGCAATAAGTGCTTCCTGAATAAATGAATGAACCAAGAGTGTTTGCTTTTTTTAACACACTGCATACTATTCCAAGTATAAAATTATTTTTATTTCAATTTTATTGAGGAAACAAAACTCTGGAGAAAAATGACTTCTACCACAAGGTTGTTTACTAAGGACCAT
>NW_007824692.1:0-821 GCF_000696425.1 Galeopterus variegatus
AAAAAGAAAACAAAAACACCAAAACACTCCTTAACACGAACCTTACACATATTAGTGGCTGGACACAAAGTTGCAAAAATGAACTAAACTTCCACTTGTCTCTCAAAAGGAGTAGCTCTCCATGTTTTATCATCCCAAAGTGTCTAGAAGTAAAAATACACACATGAAACTATAAAGCAACTTATTAAAATATTTTACTCTTTATCATAATGTAGTCTTCACCAATGTAGCCAAATTCAGGTTTTCTGGGCTACTTATTTTAAATGTAACAGTGTATGGCAAATTTCTAAGCACTGTGGTTTTATGCAATAAAGTTCAGTGATTCCTAAACATCTCCTATTGAACTTTTAAATGCAGAGTGAACCAGTAGAATGCAAGTACTCCCTAAAATCTTAGTGCAATTTCATGTTGCATTTGTAATCATTTATAATAAAACTTCATCATGCAATGTCTTACAAGTATTATCATACAGTCCTTTTGCTTACAATGATTATAGTTAAGCCTTCCTCACTTTGCTGCCCTTGTGAGGAAGGAGAAGCAATTATCCTGGTAGTTTCTGTCAGCTCACAAGGGTACCAACAAGGGTGACAGTGACAATGTTCTTACAGTATAGGATCCTGAAAGATCTGGAAAGCTTAATTCTTGTTGTGACGCTACTGGGTTTCCATCACCATTTAAAAGATCTTACACTAACAAGCTACATACTTCCATTTAAGGGAATGTTTACAAATATCAGACTCTTGGGCCAGCCCATGGCTCGCTTGGGAGTGTGTGGTGCTGATAACACCAAGGCCACAGGTTTGGATCCCTATATAGGGATG
>NW_007824693.1:0-821 GCF_000696425.1 Galeopterus variegatus
TACACACACGTAACTTTAATATTTCCTTTATTAAAAAAAGAAAGGATTATCCATTAAAAAGCAAGGAAGCAATCAAAGACAGCAAGAGGCTCGTCTGAAGATCTCAGGCACCAACACGAAGAGGATCTCACTGTCCGAATATGAAAAATTTTAAGCATCACTAACTGTAGTAGATTGAAGAATCACATTGAAATGTTTAAGTCCATGAATTCATAATAATAGTTTAAAAAAAAGTAATGTCACCTTAGTGGGATGTCAAAGTTCAACTCATTAATCTGAAAACCTATAGATAAAAGAATTAAAACTTCATCTTCTTTTTCTTAAACTATATTTCTGTGTAACTAAATAGTTTATAAGGAGACATTTGTCTTTATAGAATTGCTTTTAGCTAATCAAAGAGGAAGAAATATTGAATATTTCCACTGTGCAATACCCAATGGAATCGTGGATTTAGATTAAAATCATTGATGAGTGGTCACACTGCAAAAACAAAAAACATTACACCTCTTCATTGAAGTACATAATGTCATTTATGAAGGAGTTTTTCCAACCCCTCCCCCCCCAAAACATACACACACACACAATGGAATCTTATCGATATCTAGGTCTATTAGAAAATTTACAGAAAATACAGAGGAGAAAAAGTTGTTTTATGCCACGATGTGAACATAATAAGAAAAATCCTGATTATAAAAAATGTTCTATGAAATATTCAGATTTCTTAAAGAATAATAAATTAGAGAGAGAGAGAGATGAAAGGAGAATATGTATGGCTTAAGGGACATAACTGCTGTTTGGAATGTATGGGCCTTATTTAGATT
>NW_007824694.1:0-821 GCF_000696425.1 Galeopterus variegatus
GTGGCGCTCCCGCCAAGGGTTCGGATCCCATATAGAGACCGGTCCGCTCACTGGTTGAGGGCGGTGCGGGCGCAACACCAAGGGTTGCAATTCCGTTGCCGGTCCCGGTACGGGCGCAACACCGAGGGTTGCGATCCCATTACCGGTCACGAAAAAAGACAAAAAGGAAAAAAAAAAACTGTCTCATGAAATTTTGTTGTATTTTAGATAATAGCCTCCAGATGCCATGTTATTCTAGAGCAGGGTTTTGGGCCAAGTCAGTCTTTGTTATCGGGGCTGTCCTGTGTACTGTAGGAAGTTTATTTATTTATTGTAGGAAGTTTAGCAGCATTCTGGGCCTTAAATAAAAATGTCTCCAGATATTGCCACATGTCTTCTGGGGGGCAAAATTACCCCCAGTTAAGAACCACTGTACAGGGCCGGCCTGTGGCTCACTCGGTAGAGTGCGGTGCTGATAACACCAGGGCCACGGGTTCGGATCCCATATAGGGATGGCCGGTTCGCTCACTGGCTGAGCGTGGTGCTGACAACACCAAGTCAAGGGTTAAGATCCCCTTACCGGTCATCTTTAAAAAAAAAAAAAAGAACCACTGTACAAAAAGCTTGTTATAAGAGCTAGAAATTTCTGGATTGGCATGAATTTCCATATTATATTCATAATCTGCAATAGTCACTTCTTTTCTGAACTTTTTTGTCCAGTTTGGGTTTTTTGGTTTGGTTTGGTTTGGTTTGATTCCCAAGTTTTATTCAAGAACTCATACAAAATATTCCAGATAAATGAGTTTTAATCCTCATCTTCCTCTTCCTCTTTGTCCTGGTTA
>NW_007824695.1:0-821 GCF_000696425.1 Galeopterus variegatus
AATCATTTTTATCTATATAATAACTGCTAAGAACAAATCTTTCCGGATATCTACAATTAACGGTTCTTTATAATCTGGATTAAACTGATTGCTAAAAGAATAAAACTATGTAAATTTCCTTGTTTCATATGATGTTGAATGGTTTGAAAATGTGTTTCCTGGTATTCTAGGGATTTGGAGACCTGAAAATAAATACCCCTATGAGAACAGTGCACCAGTTCATATGCCCTGCCGAGGCAATGGGCATAAGACCACATTGTATTCTGTGACCCTGTCCCTCCTTTTCTTTGCAATTGATTGTTCCAGTGGTAAGTGTTTGACCCAAGCATAACCAATTTAATAGGCTAAATAATGGCCTTTTTCCTGTAACTTGTGATCTGTTAGAGCCACGCAACCAATATGCAAGTATATGCATAAGCGAATATGACCCAATAGCATATAATGACTACAGAAATTCAAATGGGTATGAAAAAAGTAAAAAATGGCATAAGTACTCAAGAGGAAGAATGTGTGGAGAGTTCCAATAATGAGAAAAACATGGATATTGACAATATAGTGCAGGTTATACCTGGAATTGAAAGTCTTAAGTAGATACTAATTCCAGACACTATGATAATATTCCCAGGATTGCAATTTCTTGGATGAAAAGTGGCAAAAGCAAGGCTGGATCCTGACATGGATCATAGGAACAAAACTCGTAGCAAACAGCAAAAATCTATGGATAGGATCTGTGGCTCATCTCACAGAAAAGAGTCCGACTTGAAAATTCAGATTCTGGAACAAAATGGGCATGTCATTATCAGAAGTGAGATTCCAAGTAG
>NW_007824696.1:0-821 GCF_000696425.1 Galeopterus variegatus
AAATATAGGAAAATAGTCAGGGCCCCTCAGATGTTCAGAATCTTGATATTACATACAAGATTACATACAAGATAATACATACATATTACAGCATTTGCTGTAAATATCCACACGCGCTCAGGTGTTCCTTGGTTACTACCTAATGTAATTGTGTATGGCCACTCAGGTGTCCTGGGTTATGGACCTAAGTATAAAGAACTAATGGCTCTAATATATAGCACTTCTCAGGACACTCCAGGAAGCCACTAGGATGGCTACTCCCAGCTCTCAATAAAGCCTACTAATTTTTTACCCACAGCTCCCAGAACCTTTTTCTATTACCTAGCTCATAAACCTGTGTGTGAAGGGTTTGTGACCCAGTCTTTATAACAGGCTTGAGGGGTTTTTGAGCTCTACCCCTAGCCCGACACATGGGGAAGCTGGAAGTGGGCCAACCAGACGTGGGCATCCTACATGATTAAGGGTACATATATGGCTCTTCCTGGTTTGTCCTGAGTTGGAAGTGAGTTTTAAAAATAAGGAAATTGACAGTCATCGACCAAGTCCTGACCATTCTAGACTAATCAGCAATCGCTGTGCAGGTTGTAGGTCAGAGTTGTATTGTCATAAACAGCCTGTCCATTGTCCATTCGTATATTCAGTCTGTCTGGACCTATAGATCTCATTTACACATAGCAGTGACATGTTAGGAATGTCTACCAAAAACAGCCTCAGGACAGTGAGAGGCCCAGCCGCACAGGTTCGTCCACACAGGCACACGTGCACATAGGTGTCTCAAGCCCGATAAAGGTCTTGGGTACCTCCTAGAGTGGTGTGCAGAC
>NW_007824697.1:0-821 GCF_000696425.1 Galeopterus variegatus
AGATTAGCAAGAGCTTAAATACAAAAAGATGACATTCTCGGGGGCAAGATTCTAAAAAGTCGTAAAATCAAGTTAAAACTGTTCTTTGTTTCATTTCCCATCAACGATAAAACTTTTCATTCACCTTATTTTAAATTGTCAATATGCAGTGTTAATACACATATGTGTTTGTGGGGAAGAAGGATTCTTCATTAGGTTAACAAACTATTAAAAGTCAAATCTGATCACATTAAATTTTCAAAGTAACAAAACAGAGAAAGAAATTTTGGCATGCAATGTTGAGCTTAAATTCACAATTAAAAGGAAAAAATGATCAACAAATGTCCTAAGTAAGGTGTATAAACCTTTTCAAAAAGTTTGTGCAGAGAACATCGTATAGTGGAAATAGACCTCTTATCTCTAAAAAACACTTTTGTTAGGCTTAGAAACATTGCTGCAATGAAAAAATACAATTGTTGCTTGAAAATTTCATTACATATTAAGTAAATTGTTAATAGTTAATTCATGAGTTGATTTATCTCCGGAATTTATTTCGGGAAGATTTGGATGCCTATGTGATAAGTAGAATTAAGGTACGCTGTGTTTTAACATTTTATCCTGTTTGAAGGTGAAAATCACAACAGAGTAGGAGAGAGAGAGGGGGGGGAAAACATAATAAAGCCAGGTAAAAGTCGGCTCCAAAGCCAGCACTACACAAAAAGAATCAAGGCAAAATTGGAGGAATGATTTTCAGGTATTTTAATCTGACAAATCAAGTCACGAAGTGCCAAATAATCTGATCTACTGGCTCTAGAGATGGCAATTATCTGGACTCTTGAGTC
>NW_007824698.1:0-821 GCF_000696425.1 Galeopterus variegatus
TTTGCAAAATATACATCTGACAAAGGATTAATATCCAGAATATACAAGGAACTGAAACACACAAAAAAAACAATAACCAAATTAAAAAATGGGCAAAGGAGCTAAATAGGCATTTCTTAAAGGAAGATATATGAATGACCAACAGACACATGAAAAAATGCTCAACATCACTCTGCATTTGGGTAATGCAAATCAAACTACACTGAGATACCATCTCATCCCATTTAGGATGGCTAATATCCAAAAGACTGTGAATGATAAATGCTGGTGAGGTTGCGAACAGAAAGGAGCTCTCATACATTGTTGGTGGGACTGCAAAATGGTTCAGCCTGTATGAAAAATACAGGTTCCTCAAACAATTGCAGATACATCTACCGTATGACCCAGCTATGCCACTGCTGGGAATATACCCAGAGGAATGGAAATCATCAAGTCGAAGGTATAACTGTTCTCCAATGTTCATTCCAGCACTCTTTACAATAGCTAAGAGCTGGACCCAGCCCAAATGTCCATAATCAGGTGAGGGGATATGGAAAATGTGGTATGTTTACACAGTGGAATAGTACTCTGCTATAAAAAAGAATGAAATACTGCCATTAGCAACTTCATGGATGGACCTAGACAGAATTATATTAAGTGAAACTAGTCAGGCACAGGAAGACAAATATCACATTATCACTTATTTGTGAGAGCTGGAAATAAATAAATAAATAAATAAATAAATACACAAAAAAACTGGGGGGTGGGGGGTGGGAAGAAAACACAACAATCACAATTCCTTAAAGTTGTTATGACAAGCAAACAGAAAGTACATTGTTGGG
>NW_007824699.1:0-821 GCF_000696425.1 Galeopterus variegatus
GTGCAATACAGAGCCGACGCTACCCCTTTGAGGGGGCGAGGGCACACCCTGTTGAGAGAGTAAGATACTCATAGGGAAGTGGCATGTGAAATGGATCCAGGAGAAGCAGACAGGCAGAAAGAGGAAATCAAAGGTAGGAAAACCCACGCGGAGGGAAGACTATTAATAGAAATATGGAGGGAATAAAGTGTGGAGCTTGTTTGGTGAAAATAAGGTTACTATCTAATGCAGATGGTCTGCACTCCTCTTAAGGGGAGGGGAGCAAATAGAGACACTAACAGCTCCATAAGGGTGCTTCCCAGTAGCGCCCACTGACGCTCTGGGTCCCCTTCAGGTCACCCGCCAGCGGACACGCCCAGGCCCTGGCTTCCTCCAGACCCTTCATAGCGTCAGACCCCTGACGTAGACCCTCAGGTGCTTCAACCCTTTCCTCCAGCTCTAGTAAGGTAAACATTTGAGGGCCCATCCCTACCCTTTTGTCAGCCCTGACGGGTCAGCGCAGCTCGCCGCAAGACCAAGACGGAGAGAGCGCCAGGAGAGCGCACGTGGATGGAGCTCCATGTCCACGGGGCTGATTGGCTGAGAGCGGCCCTGCTCGGCTGCGCTCAATCTCATTGGTCAAAAGTGACCGCTGGTCGGCTGCAGCGGCTCTCATTGGCTGAAAGCGTCAGAGCATGCCCAGAGGGTGGGAAGGGGCCTCCTCTGGTACAAGGATAAGGAAGTTTCCTGGGAGACTGGCTTCCGGGGCTAGGGCCCGTGAGGCTGCGGCGGTGCCGGGACCAGTAGCCAGAGTGGAGTTGGCCAGGAGGGGCCGATGGGAG
>NW_007824700.1:0-821 GCF_000696425.1 Galeopterus variegatus
ACTATTTTTCCTCCAAGCCAAATTAGACAAAATAGCCCTACTAGATCATATTCTGAGGTGCGCCAGCCACCCACTCCCTAATAAACTTGGCCTTATTTCTTGTGACCCTTCTTATGCTCAGGATTCATAGCACATTTCTCCAAGGAATCTCTGGATTTGTATTTTGCATAATGCTTGAAACAATACTTGGACAAAATACCCAAGAAGAGGAGAAAAAGATAGGGCCACAGTAGATCAGTAGTTCTCAACCAGGAGCAGCTTGAATCCTAGGGGATGCTTGACAATGGAGACATTTTTGATTGTCACAACATGGGGGAAGGGGTGCTTCCTACTGGCATCTAGTGGGCAGAAGTCTAGGAGCTGCTAAATGTCCTACAATGTACAGAACAGCCCTCTACAACAAAAAATTGTCCAGTGCAAAATGTCAATAATGCTGAGGTTGAGAAACCCTGGAATGAATAAAGGCAAAGAAGTCTTCCCTTATGCTCTGTAGTTCAAGAAATGGTTCTAAATATTCATGGAGCATCTATTATGTACATATATGTTGTTATGCTGTATGAGAGATTCTAAGGAATAGAAGTCCTATTCACTATATCAAGTGGTTTCTAGTTTACTTGGACATAGTACATACACAATGAAAATTTTTATTATTTGTTATAGCAATAATAGTTCACTTGCAAGAGAGAATGATACTTACATTAGTTTGCTAGGGATGCCATAATAAAGTACAACAGACTGGTTGGCTCAAACAACGGAAATATATTTTCTCTCAATTCTGAAGGCTAAAAGTCTGAGATCAAGGTATTGGCAGAGTTGGTTTC
>NW_007824701.1:0-821 GCF_000696425.1 Galeopterus variegatus
TGGCAGATAAATGACATAGTAAAAATGATTTTTACAAGAGGAACTAATCAAGATTCATGCCTAAAATGCCTGTTAAATAAAATTTATGTGATGCCATTGTTTTGGACTGAGTTCCTGCACTAGGTCCCAAAGTCCCAATGGACCAGACCGAACCAGAATGGAGTCACTTGTGCTAGATGCCACATATTCAAACTGAACTTTAAAAGGAGCTAGTTTTCCAAAAAATAGGAGATTCGCTGTAAGCATAAGAAGCCCAGTTTACCTGAGCTGGCATGCTAAGGAAGTGCCCTCTGCTTTGACACTACAAGGAAAGTAACTCTGAAATAGCCAGTCTGCTTTTTGTTTCCATTTCTGGTTCTTCAGCCCTTTTCTACCTGTAAAGCCAACCTCCTCTGCTTAGCTCTTCAGAGCGCCTTTTCTATTTCATAGAGGAGATGCTGTCAGATTCATGAGTCACTAATGGAAGCCAATTAGGTCTTTAAACTAAGTTTGTTGAAATTTTGCTTTTTGACAAACCTTTTGAGTTTGACGCAGGTGACTTCCTCTTATACAAACAGGGTGCCCCAAGAGAGACTTCACCCCCACCCAAGAACTCCCAGCTAAAGCAGGTGGCTTTCCACACTATCTTGAGGAGCAAGTATGTAAGTCAGAACTGACTGTATCCCATGAGGAATTAATGGATGAAGAATTTAAAAGACAGTTAGGGTGGGCCGGCCCGTGGCTCACTCCGGAGAGCGTGGTGCTGATAACACCAAGGCCACGGGTTTGGATCCCATACAGGGATGGCCGGTTCGCTCACTGGCTGAGCGTGGTGCTGACAA
>NW_007824702.1:0-821 GCF_000696425.1 Galeopterus variegatus
CAGGGTGGGTGGGGGGGTCCACCGTGCCGTTCAGTGGCTCTGGCAGATGGACCTTTCCCTCAGCTCCTTGTCTCAGGAGAGTCATGCATCCATTCCTTTAGCAAATACTTATCTGCCCTCATGTGTACCTAGCCCTGTTTGAAGTGCAAGAACGTATTAGTGAATGAAACAAAGATCACTTAATGGGGGAAATAAATTATAATTTCTTTTGTTATCACAGGTAAATGAGGTAAATGTATGTTTTGTTAAAAAGCCATATGCGTTTTGGGAAAAGATTGAGAGCTGGGTAAGGCACTGGATCTGTATGGGATGGTGGGATGTGTACTCTCAGTGGGGTGGTCTGGGGGAGACCTTTGAGAAGACACCATCTGAGCAGAACCAGAAACCAGTGAGGGAGCCAGCCGTGCAGGTGGAGCATTCCGAGTGGAGAGAATGGTCTGTGCAAAGGCCCTGCGGCAGAGTGTACTTGGCAGGTAATGAGGGCTGAGAAGTAATGGGGCAGATCTGTAGGACCCTGAGACCACTCGGGATTTCTGCTCTTAACCTAAAAGAAGTGGGGCCCTTGGCAGAGGCATGGTCTGACCTGTGCTTGAATGGGATCACTTTGGCAGCTGCATTGAGAAAAGATGCACAGAACTTGGAGGAAACAGGGAGACCAGTTATAAGAGGAAGATGTCCTGGACCAGGATGGATCAGGGTGGTGGCGGTGGAGATGATCAGAGTGTCTGATCTTGGAGACAGTGAGGAGATGGAGCAGGCGGGAGGTCTGGGGACTGCTGATCACAAGTCCACATGGGACAGCAACTCTCAGGGCACATCTA
>NW_007824703.1:0-821 GCF_000696425.1 Galeopterus variegatus
ACAGTCTTTTCTAAGTAATCCAGGCAGACAAAAAAAGAATTTTAAAAAATGAAGAAAATCTAAAATGGCTGGCAGAAAACTTGAAATGGACAAATATCCAAAACATAGGTGTTCTAGAAGGAATAAAAAAAGAAAAAGGCATTGAAAACATATTCAGTAAAATAACAGCAGAAAGTTTCCCAGGTATAAGGAGAGACACATACGTCCAAATCCAGGATACTTAAAAACACTGAAACAGATTCAATCCAAAAAGTTTCTCTCCTAGACACATCATAATCAAATTGGCAAAGCTCAAAGACAATGAGAGAATCTTAAAAGCAGCAAGAGAAAAGCATCAAATTACCAAGAAGGGAGCATCAATCACACTAACAGCAGTCTTCTCAACTGAAATTCTACAGGACACAAGAAAATGGGGTGATATAAGACTAACAGCAGACTTTTTTTTATCAGAAACCCTAAAGGCCAGAAGAGAATGGGATAATATATTCAAAATAATGAAATAAAAAAAAATACCCCACAAAAAACACTATAAAGCAAGGCTATCCTTTAGAAATGAGGGCAAAATAGTATATATCCCAGACAAAAACTGCAGGAGTTCACCAGTACATGTCCAGCACCACAAGAAATCTTCAAGGGAGTACTACATCTGGTATCCAGAAAACAATAATCACTACAATGAATACACAAGGAAAAGAAAACAAAATAAAACGAAAAACACATACAGAACAAAAATGCAGACAATAAAGAGAAAGAAAATGAACCACCTCAAAGAACCAACAAACATGGAAGACAAAAAATGAAACAGGAAGAAAAGAACAAAA
>NW_007824704.1:0-821 GCF_000696425.1 Galeopterus variegatus
GAACAGACCAATAACAAGCCAGGAGATTGAAGCAGTAATTATCAATCTTCCAATAAAAAAAGTCCAGGTCCAGATGGCTTTACAGCTGAATTCTATCAAAGTTTTAAAGAGGAATTAATACCAATTCTCATGAAACTGTTCCAAATAAATGAAACAGATGCTATTCTCCCAAACTCATTCTGTGAGGCCAACATAACTCTGATACCAAAACCAGATAAAGACACAACAAAAAAAGAAAATTACAGGCCAATATCCTTGATGAACCTAGGTGTTAAATTCCTCAACAATATATTAGCAATTAGAATACAGCAACATATTAAAAAAATTTTACACTATGATCAAGTGGGATTCATCCCAGGGATGCAAGGATGGTCCAATGTACAAAAGTCAATAAATATGATACATCACATCAACAAGCTCAAGGACAAAGACCATATGATCATCTCAATAGACGCTGAAAAAGCATCTGACAAAATTCAACATTCCTTCATGATAAAGACTCTCAACAAATTAGGTATAGAAGGAAAGTATCTCAACACAATAAAAGCCATTTATGACAAGCCCACTGCTGGTATTATTCTGAATGGGGAGAAATTGAAGGCCTTCCCCTTAAGGACAGGAACAAGACAAGGATGTCCACTCTCACCACTTGTATCATTGCAGGATTCAAAATAAATGCCCCCAAATCAGTGGCATTTATATTGCAAATAATGAATTAACAGAAAGAAAATAAAGAAAGTAAGCCCATTTATAATTGTCGCCAAAAAAATATGATACCTAGGGATCAATTTAACCAAGGAGGTGAAAGACCTCTACAATGA
>NW_007824705.1:0-821 GCF_000696425.1 Galeopterus variegatus
GGCCGGAAAAACCTTCAAAACAAAGAAAAATCAGAAGGACCAAAATCCCAGGCGGAGAAAGGGACGTTCAGTACATACACCTCAGTGATTAAGATATTCGAGCACAAGATTTTTTAAACAAGGATGTTATCTTGCTAGCGTGAGAACCTATAGGGTGGTTTAGAAAGGGGGAGGGAAGGAAAGGGAGGAGCCAGTTGGAGAGAATGGGAAAAAGGAGGGGTTGTGTCGTTGACAAATGGAGTTCTTATGAAAGTATCTAGCTTTAAAAAACAGAAGTAAAAAGTATTGCAATTTTATTTCACGTCCTGTTGTTCAAAGGAAGTATATAACAGGGTGCTCCACGATGACAGAAGAGAAAACTGCTCATTCAAGAAGCTCATGATGGGCCGCCCCATAGCTCACTCGGGAGAGTGGGCGCTGGTATCACCGAAGCCGCAGGTTCGGATCCCATATAGGGATGGCCGGTGCGCTCACTGGCTGAGTTGCGATCCCCTAACCAATCAAAAAAAAAAAAAAAGGCTCATGATAAGGACGCATCCATGTCTGTGTTACAAAACCCAAAGGTCCGTTTGCTCGCCGATCAATAGCCAATAATTGAGAGACAAGTGTTAGTGTAAGGAGAGGTAGCCTTTGATCAGGAAGCTGGCAGCCTGGGGAAATGGTGGACTTACGTCTCAAAGACCATCTCCACTTTTCCCAGACTTGTCAAAGGTTTTATAGGAACAGGTGGTAGAAGGGCTGATTCTTGGTGATCTAAGCGGAGACTTACAGGCATAATCATAAAATTTCAGATAAACATCAAAGAACTTCTTGGGTGGGAG
>NW_007824706.1:0-821 GCF_000696425.1 Galeopterus variegatus
AAGTTGTACATGAAGAAACAAGAGGCATATGGGAAATCTTCTGCTCCATTTTGCTGTGACTCTAAAACTGCTCTAAAAAAATAAAATCTATTGAAAAAATATATGGGAACATAGCTCTAGTCAAATTGTATGGTTAGGGTTTTTTGTTTGTCTATGTGACTGTCTCCTTCCCTATAGCAGGAATCCCTTGAGAGCAGAGATATTGATATATTCATCTTTGCTTTTGGAAATCCTCGCATGGTGCCTAGCATATAGACGATATTCAATATATATATTAGATGAATGGATGGGTAGGAAGATGAATGGATAGGTAGATATTCATGAATAAGCTGGGCAGTGAGAGGTACTTAAGAAATATCCTGTAAATAAGAGAAATGACTTATGTTCCTAAGTTCCCAAGCAAACTTTCTTGCCAAAAGGCATGGAAATTCCTAAAGGATTTTTTTATTAAAGGATGGAAGGTGTTTTCTGATGTTCAAGCTAACCCACAGAATGCCTTTGAGTCAGAGTATGAACTTAAATACCAGGACTTAAAGCACCAAGGTAAAAGGACTAGAATACAGTGAGAGTGTACAGTCTGTTCAAATGAAAGAAAAAGTAGAAGAGCAGTTCTATCAAACTTAAGTGCAAAGTAATGCAATTAAAATTCCAAAGTATAAATAAAAATCTTAGAACCTCTAATTTTGGGCTCCAAAACCACCCAAACTGCCTTCATCAAAAATCTTCAATCCCTTGCCTCTTATGAGAAAAGCACTAAGGCTTAGCAATTGTCCTTATGCAAGAGATATGTGGTTTAGGTTTCCTATCTTAAAAGATGTAAT
>NW_007824707.1:0-821 GCF_000696425.1 Galeopterus variegatus
AGCCTCAGCTTAATAAAAGCAGATGATGGAGGGGCAAGAAAATAGGGAAAGCAGGACAGGTGCCCAAGACCACATAATTTCAAGTCATAGTTCCATTCCAGAAATGTGTACAAAAATACATACTTAGAGATATTTATGTCAGCATGACTTAAAATTATTTTTAAAAAATTGTAAACATTCAAAATGCCCAAGAATAGGGAAATATGTAAGGAAATATTAAGTTGCCATTGAAATGTTTTGAAATAATTTTAATGATATCACTAAGTGGGAAATGCTTATGATACAACATTAAGTGAACAAAAGCAGGATAAACACTTGGTTGTAGAGTATAATCTCAAATTTCTAACTACATATACTAAATGCATTTTTATTTTATTTTATTTCTTCCTGCTCCTTCTTCACCTAAGTGCATTTTTAAAAGGCTGGAAGGAAATTTATCAAAATATTAATAGTGGTTTTCTTTGGGTATTGGGAATATAGGTAATTGGTGTTTTCTTTATATTTTGCTGTACTTCCTACAATGTATGTGTATTATGATGAATATTGTTATCAGAAAAATATGTAAAGAAATGAAAGAAGAAAAATCCTGCTTGGATTGCAATCTATGCTATATATATATTGCTCTATATGCAACAATTTAGACATATCGGGGCTAAAACTGAATATGTTTGGATAGAACATATCTTCTATTCCTCTTAGCTACAGGAACTCTAATGAATCCAGGGCACACTGCAGAAAACATTGTATGGTTAAAGACACACCACACACACACTTGATAAGGCACAGGTAGAATACCCCCATGGTATGTGAAACACCCATCA
>NW_007824708.1:0-821 GCF_000696425.1 Galeopterus variegatus
CATGCACACATTCCTGGCTGAACATGAGGCAGCATGCATGTGCAGAAAAGAAGCAAAACTATATGGCAGAAGGTAAAAGCTGAGGCATATTTTAAAACCATGTGAACTTTTAATGTGTTCCCAACTCATAAACAGAGGCTGGCAGCTTTGATGGCTCATGGTGCTTCAGCACAACTCACCAATCACTGGATGACCTCTAAGTGATACAGATACAGTGGTGATCTCAAAGAAAGCAGGCTAGAACAAGAATAAAGACAAAAATAAAATTGAGGAGAGACATCAGTGGCCACACACCACAGGGAAAACAGATCTCACAGATAAACTCCAGACAAGTTACTATACAAAAAAAAACAGCAACAAGAACCACCACCCTCACAGAAGGAAAAAAAAAAAAAAAGCCAAAGTCACCACAATATATTATCTAAAATGTCTGATTTTCAACAAAAAAATATGTGACATCCAAAAAAACAAGAAAGGGCTGAACTATGGCTCACCTGGGAGAGTGTGGTACTGATAACACCAAGGCCATGGGTTCGGATCCCTATACAGGGATGGCCAGTTAGCTCACTTGGGAGAGCATGGTGCTGACACCACCAAGTCAAGGGTTAAGGTCCCCTTATCAGTCATCTTTAAAAAAAAAAAACAAAAAAATATGACCCATACTCAGGGATAAGAAGCAGTCAAAAGAAATGGCCTCTGAGGGGGCCCAGATGTTAGACTTCACAGGCAAACTTCAAAACAACTATTATAAATATGTTCGAAGAAATGAAGGAAATTATATTTGAAGAAGTATATGAAAGTATGACTGGCTTCACTCCAGA
>NW_007824709.1:0-821 GCF_000696425.1 Galeopterus variegatus
GCAGTGGTTCTGGTTCAGGAGCCCTCATGTGGCTGCAATCAAGGTGTTAGCCAAGGCTGTATATATCTTCAGGCTCTACTGGGGCTGGGGAGTCTGCTTCCAAGCCCACTCATGTGGCTGTTGGCAAGCTTCAGCTTGCTGGTCGCTGTTGGCCAGAGACATCAGTGTTCTCTCCATAGGGTTGGTCGTGATAGGGTAGCTTGTGCCCAAAGTGAGAGATCTGAGGAAGAGAGAGAGAAAGAGAGAGAGACCACAAGACAGAAGCCACAGTCATTTTATAACCTAATCTCAGAAGTGACATCCCATCACTTCTGTTTTATTCTGTCTGTGTGTTAGAAGCAAGCCACTAAATCCAGCCCACACTCCAGGGGCTAGGAAATGCACAAGGGCATGAATCCTAGGAGGTGATCACTGGGGGCTGTCCTTGAGGCTGACTACCTCAGGTAGGAGCCTAGCCTTCCCCAAACAATGCAATACACTTCTCTACTGTTTGAAAATTTTACAGCAAGCATGAATGGCTTTTATACTATAAAATCCAAATAGGAAAAACTTTCACAGCATGTTTTTTTAAAAGCTACCCAGCTAGAATCTCAGTTCTTCCCCCTAAATAACTGTATAATATAATGGCCAAATAGTAAAATTACCTATTTTGCCTCTAGTCAGAGCAGCCCATTACTCTCAAGTTCTTAAACACACGTCTTAGAAGTGACTCATTTTGGGCCGGCCCGGTGGCGCACTGGATAAGTGCACTGCTTGGGAAGCGCGGCGGCGCTCCCGCCCGAGGGTTCGGATCCCACATACAGACCGGTTCCCGCTCACTG
>NW_007824710.1:0-821 GCF_000696425.1 Galeopterus variegatus
TCACATAGCCAGGAGGCTGAGCATACTAGCTTCCTCTTCTCATAAAGCCACCAATCCCAGTCCCATGATAACCCACTAAACTATTAACTTTTAATCTATTAATCCATCCATGAGAGCAGAGCCTTCTTGACTCAATCACCTTATAAAGACCCCACTTCTCAATCCTGTAGTAGGATAGTCCACCCTCTTAATCTTGTTACAATGAGGATTAAGTTTCAACATGACTTTTTGAACGAACAAACATTGAAACCATACTAATATACAAAATGTGATTGCTTCCCAATGTATCAGTAGTGAACAATTGAAATTTGATACAAAGCTACAGTTATCAAGATATGGTATTATTGGAAATAAAAAAGCAAATAAACACATAGGTCAGGTAGCAGAATGTAGAGCCCAGAAATAAAACCACAGAATAGACTTCCACAAATTATGCTGAAACAATTAGCTGCCCATTAGCAGAAATGTAAACAGGTACCTTACCCCTTTCACAAAAGTTAATTAAAAATGGTTAATAGACCTAAATGTAAAACACAAAGTTATAAAACTTCTAGCAGAAAACACAGTAGAAAATTGGGTGACCTTGTATTTGGTGGTGAATTTTTAGATACAACATCAAAAGCATGTTCCATGAAAAAAACTTCTTTAAAATAAAATTTTAAAAAAGCCTGGCTTGCAGAAGACACTGTTATAGAATCAAAAGACAAGCCACAGAATGCAAGAAAATATTTGTAAGACACATTTAATAAAATATTGGTATCTAAAATATGGAAAAAAAGTGTTTAAAATTCAACAATAAGAAAAGAAACAACTCTATTAAA
>NW_007824711.1:0-821 GCF_000696425.1 Galeopterus variegatus
ATCTGTCCAATGCTGAGAGCTGTGTTCAGGTCCCCCAATATTATCATAGAGCAGATGCTTCCTTTGTCACTGTGAAATGGGCTTTGTGGAGAGACAAAATTTTTGAAATATCCAAATTCCCTTTAACAGGGGAATTACTGAATAAAGTATAGCACGTCCGTACATATGAGATCTAAGGTAGCCGTAAACGAGTGTTCTAGATGTATAGCAGTTAACTTAGTCATGCTGCTGAAATGAAGTGTTGAGAGTGCCAAAAAAACAAAGAATGGAATATAATGTGATACCACCGACATAGAAAAAGTTCTTACACGCACACACATATATATTCATTTACCTATGATAATGTGAAATCAGGGAAATTTATGAAAGAATGAACGTTGTTTCAAAACTTTTTCTCTTTTTTTGGAGGAGAGGGGATAAATTTCACCAATCCTATCTCTAAAAATTAAAAAAAAAAGAAAAAAAGAAAGTTGTCCAAAATGAAAATGCCATGTATACTGTAGTTTGATTTGAATAAAAATTTTATATGTATGTGCACATATACGTAAAAATGTATTTAAATGATTGACATAATAGTAATGTTGGTCTTCCATGTAAAATATCTGGTGATTTTAATTTTTTTGTGTTCTTACTTTCACTCGAATTTTATATTGATAATGTGTTATACATAGAATCAGGAAACTATAGCTATTTTTAATTAATTAATTATTTATTTAAATTTATTTTTTAATTGAAACATAATTGTACATATTTGTGGGGCACAGAGCTGACTATCAATATTTGCGTACAATATGTAATGATTAAATCAATGTTATTAGCAC
>NW_007824712.1:0-821 GCF_000696425.1 Galeopterus variegatus
AGGTAAAATGTCTAGCATTGCACTGAACAAGGACTTCTGCATTTCTGACATAGAACACTGGGATCCCAGTGAGGAATTCTAAGTGAACATTCCATATAGAAATCTTTCATATGAATAACTGTAAAGTGAAGCTTTAAATGAGCTGTGAAGTCTGCTTAAATGTTTCTTTGATACATTAATTTATAAATATATAATATGAAGAACATGTGTTTTTAAAATGGTGACCAGGTAGAGGAACTAGAAATTTTATTGCCTATTCCTGACCATGTGTGTTATTGTCACTGAGAAACAAACAGTTAAATTTGCTAAAACTACACTGCACCGTGTTAATAACACACACATGATGCTAAACAGATCTGCCTTAAAGAAAATTTTTAAAGGAAATATTGTTGCTCAATGTTGTTTATAAACTCAAGAAATGAGTTTATATTTGCAGTCTGATATAAATGAACACACACAGTTATTGTCTAATGAAAATTTTGCTGTGATTATTTATAATTGGCAGTATTTCTTCCAGAAGAAGGTAAAATAAAAATGGCACTTTTCTTAAAGTGCATTAATAAAACCACACTTTGAAATTAAAAAATAAAAAGAAAAGAAAAGAATTCTTCTGATCATTGGAGGTATTTTTTGTATTATTTCTTGAAATTTCTTCCCTCTGTCATTGTGTGCCCATTAAGTTGCTCTGCATACATGTTTCAGTTAATCTTCTCACTTTTACACCCACCAGCTCTCCCCTGCTGCAGCTCTTCCTGTCACTCTGTCCTACCACTTCCTTGGTCTGTTTCTTCATCAAAATCTTCCATCCTCTTTTTTTTTCT
>NW_007824713.1:0-821 GCF_000696425.1 Galeopterus variegatus
GGCGATGAGTAATCACTGAAAGTTCTGAGGCACCCAGTGGTATAACCAGCTCACCCTAGCTGGCTGACTAAACAAGTGGCTGAAAGATACACGGAGTCAAAAACAACACCAACATTTCTACTTGGGTAACTCAGTGGATGGTGACACCACTCACTGATACATACAGCACAGGAGAAGGAACAAGTTTTGGGGAAAAGGTGAGGAGTGCAGTATAGGACATGCTGAATTTGATGTGTGTGCATGGGGTGTTTAGTGGGCAGTTGGCGGTATGGGTCTGGCATCTAGGAGAACAAACTGGGCTGAAGATAAGATCTGAGAGTCATCAACACGGGTGATAATCAAAGCCATGATAGTGGATGATTATCAAGGGTAAGGACAGAGTGAGAAGAGGCTCAAGAACAGACTGTACGATTGCTAATATCTAAGGGAAAGATCAACACGGGTGATAATCAAAGCCATGACAGTGGATTATTATCAAGGGTAAGGACAGAGTGAGAAGAGGCTCAAGAACAGACTGTACGATTGCTAATATCTAAGGGAAAGATCCAGAGAAGGAATGTCCACCTAAGCTAACAGAAAACAGGGAGATAATAAGGAGCCTCGTGTTACAGTGCAGCCTTATAACACCAACATCACAGCTTAGGATCCCTGTACCCGCCAGCCATCCAAAAAAATTTTTTAATTAAATTAAAATTTAATCAAATTAGAAAAAAAGAGTCCTGTGTAGACAGCACAGTAGGTCACCATGACCTAGTGTCACCCTAACCCAGCAATTAGGTTCCTGACTTTTATGCCAGTCCTTCAGTGACTATGTTCATGCC
>NW_007824714.1:0-821 GCF_000696425.1 Galeopterus variegatus
GAAGGGCGGCATCGCACAGCCCCAGAACAAGGCAGTCTCTCTCCCATGGCAGAGCCAGCGATGCGGAGGTGCGGGCCAGTGTGCAGGGTGGGGTAGGGAGGAGAAGGCCTGGGGAAGAGGAGGCCACCCTGCCCTCGGCATGGACACAGAGCTCCAAATTAACCTGCAGATGCTATTGGCACTAATGGGAATTTTCAAAGTTTCTGGATTCAAGACAATGAACAAGTATCAATGGTGTTTTTATACACTGACAGCAAAAAGGAAGAAAACAAATATAGGAAATACCATTTACAATAGCATCAACGTATGAATGACACCAGGACAAATGTGGTAAACACATGCAACACACTTATGGAAAACATGCGAAACTTTACTGGCCAATAAAATCCCAGTGGGGGAAGGGAGGAGAGAGAGACTGACTTCACAAGATGATTCTAAAATGTACACAGAAGCACAAAAAAGCCGAGAACAGCCCAGGCAGTCCTGGAGAAGGTGGCAGTGCTCGCTCTGCAGATGGCAGACGTGTTACAGACCCACAGTGATGGAGAGTGTGGGGGCCCCGGGGCAGGGCTGGGCACGCGGGCCCATGGGACATGACAGCCCAGCATGCGGGCAGACCCACGCCTGTGCCCCACAGACCCCAGCCTGTGATCGAGGGAGGCAGTGCTGCAAGGCATGGAGGGAAGGGTGGACTCTTCCGTGCTGGTGCCTACATAGGAAAAAACGTTAAACTGATGCCTGCCTCTTGCCAAATGCACTCTAGGTGTATGATAAACCCAGGTGTGAAGAGCGAAGTTGTAAAGATTTAGAGACAACACAGA
>NW_007824715.1:0-821 GCF_000696425.1 Galeopterus variegatus
GGTATCTAGAACAGTCAAATGTATAAAGACAGAAGGTCGAATGGTAGTTACCAGGGACTGCAGGAAGGGGTAATTGGAAGTTGTAGTTTAATTGGGACAGAGTTTCAGTTTGGGATGAGAAAGTTGTGGAGACAAATGGTGGTAAAGGTTGCACAACACTGTGATGCACTTAATGCCACTGAATCGCACGCTGAAAAATTGTAAATTTTATGCTATGTATATTTTGCCACAATAAAAAGGTTATTAAAAGGTATTGAAGAGTTTTAGGCAGAGAATTCTCATGATCTGATTTACTTATTTTTTAGAGATCATTCTGTTTGTTTTATGAAGATAGATTTTTCACAAGTAAGGAAACAGAATAGAAACAAAAGGACAAGCTGGTCCATGTGAGAGAGATTAAGGGTTAGTGACAGTGAACATGGAGTAAAGTGAACAGCTTTGAGATTTTGAAGGTCGAACCACAAAGCCAGGCGATGGACTGTATATGAGGAGTGAGGAAAAAGGACGACTCAAGCATGGCACTCAAGTCCTCGGCATGAGCAACTGACTGGTGCCATCAATATGACAGAGGAAACTTCAGGAGGTACATGTTGCAATGAGGTGAAATCAAGAGTGCTGTTTCGACATGTGAATTTTGAGATGCATATTTTGTCATTAAAGTGGACATGTCAAGTGGGAAGTTAAATATGTAAGTAAGTCCAAGGCTAAGAGAAGTCTAGGCTGCCCCATCCCAGTATATTGATGAGATTTAAAGCCCTGCGACTGGAAAAGCAGAGAGAGGGAGAGAGAGAGTGACAGAGACAAGAGGAAGGAAGGGGACG
>NW_007824716.1:0-821 GCF_000696425.1 Galeopterus variegatus
GTCAATCAAGGAAGCATTGCTTTCGGGCAGCCTGGGTTTTAGGTATTTGGAAGACTCTTGCCAAAAAGGCTTTCCCAACTCAGGAACTGGGAGGCCTTCAGTTTTTCTACAGATTCAATCCTCCGCCCGCTTTGTTATTCTGGAATTTAGGCTAGGACTGACTGCTTGACCTTGAATCCAGCAGCTCTAGTGTAGGTCAGATCATTTCTCCCTTGGGTGCTGAGAAGGATTGTAGGGACTTCCCCCTTAAGGTAGCTGAAGGACTCTCTCCCTAAGCCATGAAATAAACTGTCTTCAGTAGCTTATGGCTCATGCAGAATTAGAAAATAAATTGAGGTTATCATTATCTGTGTACCATCTGAAGCCAGTTTTTCTCTACCAACAATTGCAAGGTAATTAGGTAAGTTTATTCTGAGTACTACGTGGATGCCCCTTTTACATCCAAAAAAGAAATGTTCAGAGTTAGACCTGGTTAGGAACGTGTGAGGCTTCATTTGTGTGGCACTATGTAATATAGAGACATTCAGAGTATCTGTCCTCTGAGAAATTACAACTAGCAAAGAGCAACCAGCTCCCACAGCAAAACATCAAGCATTGAACCATTAAGAGTAAAGAATTTTAGATTTTCACCAAGAAAGACTTTTAGAAGAGGAGCTTGTCTTTCAGGAGATCTTCAGAGAACTATTATGAAGAGAAATGTTTCTTAAGATTTTGTGTAGGGCTGAGCCCGTGGTGCACTCAGGAGAGTGCAGCGCTGGGTGCGCAGCAGCGCTCCCGCAGCGGGTTCGGATCCTATATAGGGATGACCGGTGCGCTCACAG
>NW_007824717.1:0-821 GCF_000696425.1 Galeopterus variegatus
TCCAGGAAATTTTTATGGCTCTTATTTCTACTTGCCCACTGTTACTGCTCCCATAAGGATTACTGTTTCATATGTTGCTTGGATATGGGATTCAGAATTTTTTCCTCAAGGGGATTGAATTTGGGGCTTCCCATATTTTCCTATCTTTCCAATCCTTCTTTGAATTAAGCTAATTCGTTAACCAAGTAAATATTGAGAGCTCAGTATGTCTGAGTTGAAGACTTTGCAATTTAAAAGATGCACAAAAAAGCATAATATCTGCTTTGACTATAGTCACAAGTCAAGTTAGTAGACAGAGTATTTACAAATTAAAAGTTAAAGAAAAATGTAGAATTAAAGAAGAAAAAGAAAAAAACAATGAAAGGTGACAAAATGATATGTCTTAAGATTTTTGGATGTAATTAATAGATTATAATAGAAAATAAACTTTTGGTTCCAGAATTAAAGTGATCAACATGGACTGAAGAGTTTGGAACAGCTTTATGGAAAAGGTGGAGATTGGTTTAGATTTCGAAGGATAGAAACATACTGAGGAGAGGGGCAATGAATATTTGTCTGAAACACAGAATGTGAACAGACAAGCATAGGGAGATTTTGGAAAAGTATAAGGGAGAATGATTGTGGAGGGTCTTGATCATTAGATGAGAGATTGGACTTCTGTAGACAGAGTTGGAGGGACTGTGTGCAGGTGTTTTAAGAAAATTAACCAATGAACTAAAATAAAATAGCATGAAGGGGAGACACCTAAATATTAGGCAGTATGACTGGATAAATTGTATCAATCCCCATTTCACTCTTTATTTAAAAATGCTAGAAAAAAA
>NW_007824718.1:0-821 GCF_000696425.1 Galeopterus variegatus
CTGCCCTAACATCTTGCTGCCCAGATGGTAAGGTGTCTGCACATGTCTTCCCCACTTTGACTGGGTTAGGTTTTTTTCCTTTTTCCCACTTTTCTTTAGCCCTTTTTTCTTTTCTTTCTTTTTTCTTTTTTATCCTTATTCTTTTTTCCCTTCTTTTCTTCTCCTGAGGGGCAGAGCTGGAGCCCATCCATCTGCACCCTTTGAGGGTGAGGGGCAATGCTCAGCACCCCTCTCCTCCCCCAGGGCCATGGACAGAGCTTAGCCTGAGATCCCTGTCTCCAGCACCCATGTGGATGTGTACTACAGGGTATGGGTGGTTATTAATGATTACTCTTATAAATTCTACCTCCCAAGTAAAAGCCAAAGTCCCCCCCATTAATGATTACTCTTATAAATTCTACCTCCCAAGTAAAAGCCAAAGTCCCCCCAACATGCCCTACAAGTATCTGCATGATCCACACCTCCAGATGCCCCTCCTGCCTCTCTCCCTTGCTCACTCTGCCCAAGCCACAAACACTCAACACACCAGGCACAGTCCTGCCCCAGGGCTTTTGCACCTGCTGTTCTTGCTACCTGGACTGCTCAGGTCCTGAGTATCTGTGAGAGTTGGCCCTCATCTTTTTCATGTCTTTACTAAAATGTCACTTGTTAGGGGCCTTCTCAAATCATTCCTGATTTTATTGGAGGTCCCACCACCTTCCTGAGTTCAAGGGTAGAAAGTTAATAGTTGCTTTGAGAATCATTCAGTAGAGTTGCCTGCATTTATGAAAATTTAATGCATGTTTTGAGAATATTATTAGCTCTAATCAATAAGTTGGAGA
>NW_007824719.1:0-821 GCF_000696425.1 Galeopterus variegatus
TGCCTAACCAATTAAATTCTTTGATCATTTGCCCTATATTTTGGACAACCTTCGTATATACAATAGAGTATCCACTTCCTGCCATGCAACATGGTAGGCAATTAACACAGTTCATGGTAAGAACTAACTGGTTTCAAACCATAATTATAAAATTTAGAAATCACCAAGCCATTTTTCCAGATGGCTCCAATTAGTGAGCTGAGTGTTGAAAGGGAGTAAGTCACTCCTTCAGGTCTCTGGAAGACCATTTAGTGCCGCACTGCCTTGGGGACAGGACATTTCTGAGATGGAGAGTGAGGACCGAACTGGTATCCAAAGGAACCTAGGGCTGTACCAAGTCTGGGGCCCCTAATCTCCTCCAATCTCTTGAGGTTGGAACAGAAGAGAGAAGGAGTTTGAAATGCATGAAGAAAATGAGCTCTAACAGAAGTCTCCGTAAAATAGGACAGATGCAGCCACACGTAGCAAATTTGGACACTGAAGGTGTTGTCACATGGTAGTAAAAGCTAAGTGGTAGCTGATTTGTATGCACAAGGTAAACTGGTCCTGATGGTTGGACTCTGGGTCGGCAATAGGCCTGAGAAAGCTGCAAATATTAACTGGATGATTCAGAGGGAGCCTCATTCATTACACCTTTCCTCCGATTGACAGATATGCCTTTAGCAGATTCTACTCATTTATGCAAACAAACGTCTTAAGGTAACAAGTAGGTCATAAAATGCCATTGATTTATTATTGCTGGATACTACCCAAAAGTTAAAGGATTCTGATGAATTTAGATTCGTAGGGAGTGTTTAATCAACTTCCTTTCCCAAACAGTA
>NW_007824720.1:0-821 GCF_000696425.1 Galeopterus variegatus
ACTCAAGGAAGAGTCTATCTTTCCCTGAGGCTGAAACTATAAGTTCAGAGAATTTTGTGAGGTATATTTCTCTTTAAATGAATTAGAGATAAGGAAGAAATGAGTCTGGCAAATAGGAAAGAAGAATAAAGCAAATACACAAACACAAGCAGAGATGAAATCATTCCTGTTGCTGTTCATCAAATTTACGGTTAAAGTTGGTCATAAAGGCCAGAGGTACCTTTTAATTTTTCAGAAATATCTTGTTATCATTACGTTTTTTCCCTCTTTGCTTAACTTATGTGAGTTGTGCTCATGTCACTTGTAACCAAAAGATTCTTTGCTAGTATAGCTTCATGCTCCAGCAACCACCACAAGTTCTTCTTCTCCCATCAAAAATGCAATCTACACCGGACTTAGATCACAAAGAAATGCAAAGTTTTTGAATTTAAGGAAAAAATAATTATAATAATGGGAAAAATGGTGAAAACAATGCATGTAACCGGAGCTAACTGTACCATAATATGTTTTACTGCTGCCTCAGTTTACATATCTGAAGATGAACTAAATAAAAAAGTAAAGTTTTTTTGAACTCTGTCCTTTCCAGGTGATGCACAGGCATACAAGGTTGCTGCCAGATGTCTGGCCAGGAGAATAATTTCAGGTCCTCAGAAATCACAACATTCAATCCGTTTAAATGAAGCCATGTGATATACCCTTCAAAGCAGGGGTCAGCAAACTATAGCCTGTGGGCCAAATCTGGCCTGCCACCTGTTTTTATAAGTAAAGTTTTATTCTTTATGTATTATATTTTACTACTTTGGCACTACAATGGCAGAGCT
>NW_007824721.1:0-821 GCF_000696425.1 Galeopterus variegatus
GTCATTAATGGACCTATCCATAAGCATCTAATAATGCCTTTACATTCCAAGAAGTTAAATAAATTCTGCTAAGCAAAGCTTCTTGAACAAGGGATCTTTATTTCCTTATTTGCTGATCACCTTTTAAATCTGATTTCCACTTTTACACCTCAGCTTTGTCATAACGTCTCTAATTGCCAAGTCTAACGATTTTTTTTATTCAAAACCTGTCTACTCTATGGCATTTGCTGCTGTTTATCTACCACCCACTTAAAATTTTCTTCTCTCTTGGCTTTCCTGAAGCCCAGTCTCCCCTTGTGTTTGTATCTCTTACATACAAGTCTCCTTCACTCACTCATGTTGATGTTCTTCAGAGTTCTTTGTGCTGCCCTTTTTTTCTTTATGGATCCAACTAATACATAGATGCTGATGACTCCTGGATTTCCTGTCTTTTGATCTGAATGACCTAGAGCTTATCGTCATTTTAATGTCTCGTGAATGCATCTCTAAACCCAGCAAGTTCCGCCCTAAACTCATAATCTCCACATGCTTACCCAAATCCAGTTTTATTAACCTTACTCCTTGTTCTGTTTATCTAAATGACATGATTACCTGTCTAGTAGCAAAACAGGTTTTTTTTTTTTTTGTTTGTTTGTTTTTAAAAAGATGACTGGTAAGGGGATCTTAACCCTTGACTTGGTGTTGTCAGCACCACGCTCTCCCAAGTGATCTAACCGGCCATCCCTATATAGGAATCCGAACCCATGGCCTTGGTGTTATAAGCACCACACTCTCCCGAGTGAGCCACGGGCTGGCCCTCTAAACAGCTTTTTACAGGAGAA
>NW_007824722.1:0-821 GCF_000696425.1 Galeopterus variegatus
TGCCACCTGCCAGCCACTGAGGAGCAGAGGGGGTGGGGAGGAGGAGGCGAGCATGGTGCTGAGAACAGGCCTGGGACCCCTCCCCCAGACACACGCATACCCCAGCCCGTGCCCCTCAGCCTTGGGAACCGGAGAAGCCATGGGTGGCCAGGATGGAGCAAGAGAGCTGGATCAACCTCTCCCTGAGCAAAGGTGTGGACCCTCAGTCTGGTGTTTCAGGGTACACCAGGGCTCCTTTGGCAACCCAACAAGGAAAGGGGCTTGGAGGGCTTTGGAGACTGGGATGGTGCTTTACCCATGTGCAAGGCAGGAACCAGAGCTCTGGGGAGCTGGGCTGGGCTCCTGGGCTCCAGCCCTGCTCCTCTGACAGCTACTTGCAGGATTAAGTAAGTGCTGCGAAATCTGAGCCCCCGCTGGAACCCCACAAAGCTAGGATCCTGAGTTTTGAGCTGCCCTGGCCAGCAGCGTACAGCCCTCGCCCTGCGGGAGTCCAGCCAGCGAGGCCTCTGCTAGCCTTCCCCCAGCTGCGGTCACAGCTCTGCCTTCCCAAGACCGGAGCCTCCCAGGCTGGGTAGACGGGAAGAGGCGTGCAGGGAGAGGAGGCAGAAGCTGCAACCAGGAGTTGGTGGGTTTTTTGTTTTTTGGGTTTTTTTCTGAATTTACTAGGTTTTAAGGATTTTTTAAAAGACTACTCAAGGACATCTCTTTGTTTAGAAAGAAAAACCATTTAAATAGTCCAGACAATGCTAATGTGTCTCTATGTCCCCTTCCCCCAAAACAAATTTCTGTTCCCAAAGGTAACTACTTCAGCTAGTATTTTT
>NW_007824723.1:0-821 GCF_000696425.1 Galeopterus variegatus
CTCCAGCCCCTAGCAACCACCATTCTAGTTTCTGAATGCTGACTCATTTAAAAAAACTTTTCATTAGGGAAAATTTCAAATATGTCCTAAAACAAAAGAAATTAAAAAGGGAGAGAGACTAGGATAATGAATCCCCACACACCCATCGCCTTGCTTCAGCAGTTATTAACTTACGACCCATCTTATTTCATCCGCACCCCCACTAACTTCTCCCTGCCCCTTTATTTCATCCACAGGAGACTCACAGGGCCTGGAAAGCCTAAAATATTTACCACTTGTTCTTTACAGAAAAAGTTGGTCAACTCCCAGTGTAAACCAAAAACTGGCAACCACTTTTGGTCATTTGCATATTAAAAAGTAAGCAGAGAGGGCCAGCCCGGTGGCGCACTGGAGAGTGCGCCGCTTGGGAGTGCGGTGGCGCTCCCGCCGAGGGTTCGGATCCCATGTGGAGACCGGTTCCCGCTCACTGGCTGAGCGCGGTGCGGGCGCAACACTGAGGGTTGCGATCCCGTTGCCGGTCAGTAAAAAAGACAAAAAAGGGGAAAAAAAAGTAAGCAGAGAAAAGCCATAAGCAGAGAACAGCACACGCCGCAGAGCCATTGGCCACAGAAAGCGAGAGGACAAGAGAAAGGAGCAAGAGAGGCCTGACTAGGGCTGGCGGGTCCACTGTCCAGGAGGCTCACGTCCACAGGTGGCCCATGAGTGCTGGCTGTGGAAGGACCTCAGTTCCTTCCCATGTGGGCTTCCCCATGGGACTCCTGAGTGTCCTCATGAGATGGCAGCGTGTGACCCAAGAGAGAGCAGGCAGAAGCCGCAATGTC
>NW_007824724.1:0-821 GCF_000696425.1 Galeopterus variegatus
ATTTTTAAATAAATTGATTAAAAAATGACACAATTCCTCAGTTTTAATTTGGTATCAGTACTATATCAATAATAATATATGCAATCCATATAAATAAAATGTTTTGTGGCTATCCAGTAATTTTTGATTGTAAAAAACTACCGAAAATAAATCGGTTAAGGACTGCTGTTAGGTTATGGAAAAGGCATCAGAGTTCTGGAAACAGCAGTTGTAGCAGTGATTTTCAGGTTATGGCAGAGGAAGCAAGGCTTGAGAACTGACAGACAAACGGAGTTATAGCTTCCCATTTGATAGGAACCTTCCTCGTTTTGGGTGCCTGACCTTGGCATGGTCTGAAGTCTCCTGGGTGATCCATTTCTGCCTTGTGGCTTTGAGATTCAGCCATTTTCTATTTTTCATTCCTTCCAGTTATTCAGTAATACATTTAATGTTGTGTCACTAATCTGATTCCTCTTATAATAGCTACAGTGAAGTAGATACCACATCTAAGTAACAGAGCAGCTTCTTAAAAGAACCAAATAGGAATTGTAAAACCAAACAAAACTGAAAGAAACAACCTTGGAGAGAAAAAAAAATGATTGAAAAATACAGAAGAAAGGGTAAGATAAATAGCATGCAAGAAAAAATCACACTATTATTGTAATCGGAGCTCCAAAGGAGAAAAAATAAATATTAGATCAAAAAATTTTGAAGATGCAATGTCAGGGAAGTTTCAAATATCAGTTTAAAAATGGGTGCTTACATCGAACTGATGTTTGACAAAGGCACCAAGAACATACATTGGGGGAAAGACAGCAAGTGGTCCTGAAAAAACTGAATAT
>NW_007824725.1:0-821 GCF_000696425.1 Galeopterus variegatus
AAGGAAATGGAATCAGTAATAAAAAGTTTTCCATCAAAGGTAAGTCCAGTAACTGAAGGTTTCACTACTGAATTCTACCAAACACTTAAGAAAAACTAAAACTAATCCTTCACAAACTCTTTCAAATAAGTGAAGACAAGAAATATTTTCAAACTCGTTTTATGAGACCAGCGTTACCAAATGATACCAAAGTCAGACAAGGATGCCACAAGAAATGAAAATTACAGACCAACATCCCTGATGAATACAGATGCAGACATTCTCAACAAAATACTGGCAAACCAAATCCAACAACAATTAAAATGACCATTCAACATGATCAAGTAGGACTTATCCATGGGATGGTTCATCATACACAAATTTATAATTGTGATACACAACATCAACAGAAGAACAGACAGAAACCATATCATCTCAATAGATGCAGAAAAAGCACTTGATACAATTTAACATCTGTTCATGAAAAAAAACCTCTCAACAATTTAGATGTAGAAGGAATGTGTTGAGGTATCACTTCATATCTGTCGGAATGGCCCTTATCAAAAAGACTAAAGATAACAAGTATTAGTAAAGGTATAGCGGAAGAGGACACTTGCACACTGTTGGTGAAAATGTAAATTAGTTCCAACACTATGGAAAACAGTATGGAGATTACTCATACAATGAAAAATAGAAGTCCCATATGTTCCAGCAATTCCACTTTTAGATATATGTCTAAAAGAAATAAAATCAGTGTGTTGAAGAGCTACCTGCACTCCCGCATTCATTTCAGCATTATTCACAATAGCCAAGACACAGAATCAACCTAAGTGACCATCAAA
>NW_007824726.1:0-821 GCF_000696425.1 Galeopterus variegatus
GAGAGCAGCAAGGACCTAGGAGGGATTTCTGCCTTCACGAAAGAGGTGAGTGAGCAAAGCCTCACAGTCCAGAGGCTCAACCCACAGGGGAATTTGCAATGCCTCTGTGGCCAAGCACACGGTGGCGGGAACTACTTGGAGCCCACACAACTGGATTGATCCTGGGAAGGACACAGGCAGAGCCGCCCCCACCATTTGGTTCCCAGGCTGTTGCAGCAATGGCAGCTTGGGATCAGTCCCAACACCCGAGGGCATTTTGGTTCAGCCCCCCACAGTGGTCCACACCCCTGAAGCCACATCATTGCACCCGGTTGCCTGCACCACATGGTGTCTTGCACCCTGGGAACAGGCAGTCCAATATAGTGAAGATGCCACCCCCAGGATGGAGGGGGTCAGCATGTACACTTCACAGAGACAAACAGCCTCCTAATATGGGCCTCTGGACATGTCAGCAACCCGCCTTCTTTATCACTGATGACAATAACCTTGGTCACCTGTACTGTTCTTGTAAAGTTATTTTTTCCCCCCTTTTTAATAACGTTCATTGGAGCAAGTCATTAAGTGCAGCATCTTCACAAGAGTTTTTAACTTTTCTGTTAACACATTTATATTTTCCAAATGTTATACAGTGACCAGAAATTTAACTGGTCATGAGTGGAAAGGGGGTAATAAAAGACAAGGGTTTTTATATGCTCGTTTTTTGCTTTTGTTTATTGAGAAGAATAGAAATGTGTCTTTTCACTGGTGATCAGTCAGAATAAAGAAATGGATGAGGACAGAGGGAGTTAAATATAAAGGAAAAAAGAAAGAAAAAGAGGATG
>NW_007824727.1:0-821 GCF_000696425.1 Galeopterus variegatus
GTTGAGCACCTTTTCATGTTTTTATTTTCCATTTGCCTACTTCATTGGTGAAATGTCTAATGAAATAGGAAAACATTTTAATTGAGCTACTTGGCTTTACATTAATGAGTTATAAGATTCTTCACATATTCTAGTCATATGTCGTTTATCACATGTATGTATTGCAAATGGTTTCACCCAGTATTAAGCTAGCCTTTTATTTTGTTACTAGTGTTTTTTGAAGACTAAGAGTTTTTTTTTATCTTGATGAGTCTTATTTATTATTTTTTGTTTTGCGCTTTTTATGTTCAGTCTAAGAAATTGCCAAATTCAAGGTCACATACTGTCTCTCATATTTTCTTCTATAAATTTCATATTTTCAATGAGAAAAAATTTTTAGGATAACAATTTTTTTTCTGCAGTACTGTAAAGATGTCTTTCCATTGTCTTCTGGTTTGAGTAATTTCTGATGAGATGTCTTTCTTTTTGTCCACCTGTATGCAATGTTTTTTTTTTTTTGGTTTTTGTTTTGTTTTTTCTTAATCAACTTCATTGTTTTCTCTGTATCACTGATCTTTGTCAGTTTCATCATGATACTTCTTGGAATGGTTTCTTTATTCTGTTGGGGTTCTTTTTATTCTTGAACTTGGGAGTTTATACTTTTGAGCAACTTGGAAAAATTCTGGCTATATTTCTTAAGTATTGTTTTTCTTTTTCCCCATTTTCTAGAAACCCAATGACATAAACTGATGTTCTGTCAAAAATTTTCAGTCTTTTTTTCCCTAAGCTTTCCTAGGGCAAATCCTAAGAAACTTGTAGACAAAATCTTATTTAGCTTCCAA
>NW_007824728.1:0-821 GCF_000696425.1 Galeopterus variegatus
CAGAAAGGAAACTGAGCACAGAAAGATTAAGTGTCTTCGTCCAAAAGCAAACATCCAGTAGCTAGCAGCCCTAGGATTCCAACAGAGACAGTCCACCTTCAAAGCCCAACTCTGAACTGCTTCTTCTTTGCCAGTTCTTGTATGAACAATCACTTCTCTCCTTATATTTCCTAATGAAAAATAAAGGTGATTGGGGTAATTTAAACCATAGTCTCTCTCCTAGGCTCATTTTAATCAATAATTTCATCTCTCAACTTTTTTTTTTGTTTGGTCCAAAAAAGTTTCCAACAAAAAAATGAGCAGATGTGGGTTTCCTCTTGGAGCACTCTGGATATATTAATGAGCTAATGGATAAACCTGAAGGAAGGGGAGAGAAAATCTAAAAGTGTAATAGTCATATCCTTAGTAATAGTTGATTGTATGTGTTTTGATGTCAGTTCAAATGAATGCTCCATCACTAATATATGAAGACCTAATTCCTGGCACTAGGAAGACCTCTAAGAACAGACTTTGGAGGAATCTTAGACATCATGCAAGAGACACTCTTCCTTGAAATGCAAATTTCAGATTCACCAACTGATGGCTCAGTGACTGTGGTCACGTGACTTGACCTCTCTGTAAGGCCTCAAAAAGAGCTTTGGAAAGAAATCAAGATAATGTGCTGGAGAGAACACAGCATGCTCAGTAATTGTTAGTCCAATCTAAATGCAGAGAGAGACAGACAGGAAGATACTCTTTTTTTATGCCTTCAACCTCATGCTCCTCCAGCAGTGCCTACAGGCACCTCTGCTGGGCATGGTTATTAGCTAATTAGCAAAGGC
>NW_007824729.1:0-821 GCF_000696425.1 Galeopterus variegatus
ACAAATACAAAATCATCATTGGAACCAATAAGAAGCAGAATAGTCAATGCAGAAAATATACCCAGGAATGGGGAGGATACACTTGAAAAACCTTCTGAGAACTCAGAGGAATTGTCCAAAGAAATGAAAATGATTGGGAAATTTTCTAATATATAGTCTGGAGATGCAATATACAAATAATGTTTCTGAAGAAGAAAAGATATACTAAATATCAGTAACTGTGACATAATACTGGAAAAGTCTCCTGAGCAGAAGGAAGACAAGGGTATGCACATTGAAAGTCCGCATCAAGAAACAATAAAATTAATGAGAAGCAATATGTACCAGAATATTTCCTACTGAAATTTTAGGATTGCAAGGAAAATGAAAATACCCTCGATGTAACCACGCAGTAAAAACAATTTACACATAAAATAATTAAATCAGTTTAGCCTGATACCACAACCTGTGGTTTGTGGGTGGGAAGGAAATCAATTGATATTTAAACAGTGTTCGTAGGAGGAAAAGTTGACTGTATAAATTAAATGTACATACCTAGCAGCAAAGTCAGTATTAAGTATGCAAGAGTTCAGGAAATAAACATCAATGTACTCTTCTTACAAATATTATGTGAAGGTATCCTCTGACTTACCAAAATATGAATAAATATTAAATAATAACAGTAGGGAAGTTGTGGCACAAAAAGCACCTTGGATCTGAGTATAAAAACAAGCAGGTTGTATAAATAATTAATTATTGTAAATATAATTTAAAGCTTAACACAAAAGCCAAACATATACTTAAAAGATAAAATATATAAATGTTTAAAAATGGTTTTAGAT
>NW_007824730.1:0-821 GCF_000696425.1 Galeopterus variegatus
GCTGGGTCCCGGCCTCCATTTGCTGGGGAGGAGCCGGCCTCTCCTGTGAAGCCCTGGGCAAGTCACACCCCCACCTCAGCCTTTTGTTTTCTCATCTGGAAACCATAGGGATGACGAGCCTGTTGTGCAGGCCTCAGAGTGGCGATGAGGTGAACGAGGCTCATGGGGCGTGCCTGTGTCTGCCTCTTCCTCCAGGGGTGCTGGGGACAGTGTCGAGGACAGTAATAGGAGTTCTCAGGGGATCCTCTCCAAATGAGGAAACAGGGAAGGGTGGCCAGGGTGCGCGCCCAAGACCACACACTGGAGAGTGTCACAGCTGGCATCAACTCTAGAACCAGAGCCGCAAGAGGAGGTGGTGGCACTGCACCAGATCATGAGTCAGATATCCAGAGCTGAAGGTCAGGCGCAGAACCAGAGCCACCAGAGGAGGTGGTGGCACTGCACCAGATCATGAGTCAGATATCCAGAGCTGAAGGTCAGGCGCAGGGGTGGAACTGGGTGAGGGGAAGACAGTCTCATTCACTATCTTACTGTTTTCTGTTGCTTACAACAGAATATCTGAAGTTGGGTCATTTATTAAGAAACAGAACTTTTTTCTTACAGTTTAGGAGGCTGGGAAGTCCAAGCAGAGGGGGTACATCTAGCGAGGGTCTTATTCCAGGGGGGGACTCTCTGCAGAGTCATGAGGTGACACAGCGTATCATATGGCAAGAGGGCAAGAGAGTAATTACATGCTCTCTTTATGAAGCCGCCAGTCCAGTTCCATGATAACCCAGGAACGAATTCATTCATTCATGAGGGCAGAGTCATCCTAGTCCAGT
>NW_007824731.1:0-821 GCF_000696425.1 Galeopterus variegatus
TTTTTTTTTTTATTGTGAAGAAGAAATATTTGAATTTTATGTTGGAGCTTCTTTTTGTTAATTAGGAAGTTACAAATTGAATAATCTTATATTGATACTTGCAAATGATACTACAGATTTTGTTTTCTGAGTTTTTTTTTTTTTTTCCTAGACAAACAGAAAACTTCATACTGAACCCCAGGTAAGCAGCCATATCTAGCAGTTTTCAATTAATCTGCTATCTGAAACCCATCCTGGGCCTATCTTTATCTTCGAGTTGCAGGTGTAACTACACAACAGGCCTCTCACCTTAACTCTGCTGAGCTAAGAAGGTCATCGGCACCACTCAATAGGTAATCTCACTTCCCACAGCAGTAGATCTTGTGAGAAGCTGGAATAGCTAATGAAGGTAGGACTGCTTTCATCTGAAGAGGATCCACAAGCAGTGGCATATTTACCCATTTTAAGGCTTTTTTCCTTTTATCATCTCTGTCCTCCAGCCCCAAACTTCACTAAATATAAAAGTTTTCACTGAAAATAATCTATCAGGGCAGGTACCAATTAATGAAAAAGAAAACAACTAAAAAGCCTAAAGTGTGGAAAAAAAAAAAGCCTATTTATTCCACAATCTGCAAGTTGCATTATCAAAGAAATTATAATAAACTTAGGGATTTATGGCACTTTCTTTACAAGCAAATTACAGATAGATTTATTAAATTTAACAGGCAACATGAAAGAGGCAGGGGTCACAAAATTTGAAAAAATTAATTTGAAAAACCTTGAAAAATCCCCATAGGGGCAGACACACACACACACACACACACACACACACACACACACAC
>NW_007824732.1:0-821 GCF_000696425.1 Galeopterus variegatus
ATGTTTTTGGCATGCTCCTTGGTGCTGGTGGTGTGCCTGGTTGTGCAAGTGTGCCTGGTCCTCTTCTCCATGCCTCTGGTCCCTGGGCAGGCCCTGAGGCACTGGTGCAGTGTGCCTGGTTGTGGGAGGCAGGTCCAGTCCCCTTCTCCATGCCTCGGGTCCCCAGATGGGCCCCAAGGTGCTGATGCAGTGTGCCTGCTTGTAGGAGGGGGTTCTGGTCCCCTTACCCATGCTTTGGGTCCTCAAGTTTTTTTCAATTCAGATGATGTATTTTTTATTTCTAGAATTTCTATTCATATTTTAAAAAATTGGTTCTATTCTTTTGTCAAGTTTCCCATTCTGCTCCTGAATTGTTTGCTGATATCATTTAATTTTCTATCTTATATTCTTGTGACTCCCTGAACAGCCTTAAGATGGTTATTCTGAATTCTCTGCTAAACATTATATAGATCTGCTGTTCCTCTGGGTCCATTGTTAGTGCTTTGTTTATTTTCTTTAGTGGCAACACATTTGTCTGTTCTTTGTTGATCTTTGTGTCTTTACATTGATGCCTGGGCATTTGAGGAGACTGCCACCTCTTCTAGGTTTTATAAGTGTTCTTTATTGGTGTTAGGCCTTTACAGGTTAATATCAGAGCTTCGTTTCTGTTCTATGGTTCTTTCCCTATCTTTGGTAGATTAATTGCTACCACCATCACTTAGACTCTGCACTGATACTAATGTGCTGTCCTGTTGTTAATTTGCAAATTGGGGGAACTTCCGGTGGGAAGCACAACTTGAACTCTGTGCTTGTGCTAGATTGCTGCTTCGCTGCTGATTCTC
>NW_007824733.1:0-821 GCF_000696425.1 Galeopterus variegatus
TTTAGAAATAAAATACAAAATTTTGCCAAGAACATTAATAAAAGGTAAAATGCCAACATATTTCCAAATAAATATAAATGTTTTAACTTACAAATAAAATTTTAGAAATAGAACTTAACACTACATAAAAAAAATCAAATAGGAGCTATGTCAGGAATGCAGAAAGAATCAATGTTATATAATTTATTATTATACCTTAAATTACCAAGTCAATTAAAAAAACATGATCATCATCATAATTTTTGAAAGAGGCATTGAATAAAATTCAACAGTCACAATTATTAAAAAACACCAATGAGCATTGAATATGCAATCAACATGATTAAAAAACAGTCACTATCATACACTCCTACTAGTAAAACTCAAGGGAGATTACCATCAAATCTGGAAAAAGCAATAATGACATCTAACATTCTTACTAGGAGGTTTTAGCCAATATTTTAAGACATGACTCAGAGCTAACAGATATAAATACAAAACATAAAGAGCAGTGATTCATTTAAAGAAAATGCAAAATGTCATCCTATGGAAAATGTATACAATTATTTCATCTATTACAACAGAAAAATACAAAAACAATAGCATTCCTATATGCAAGTAATACCAAGTGTGGGGAAAAAAATCATATAAAGAACTCTTACTCACTGTAACAAAAAATAAGATCCCAAGGATCTATTTTAATAAAAATATATTTAATTATGAATAAAATTACAAATATGTTTTAGAGATATAAAGTACTTAGACGGACATCAACTATTGCCAAATTAATTTGTAGTTTAAGACTATTCAAATAAAAATCAAATGTCATTTGTGATTTTTTT
>NW_007824734.1:0-821 GCF_000696425.1 Galeopterus variegatus
AAATTTATTTAACACTAATACAGTATCCCTATCCCAGCAATTTCAAACTCCAGAGAATAAATTACATTTTTTCTGGAAACCCTGGGCTACTAATAGCCCTACTCTACTGCCACCACTGCTGTTATTTTTATCTTCAGAGGATGTTGGGGAGCCAAGTGATGTTTGTCCTGAATTCCAGGTATATTCTTTCTTGGGTGGGGATTGTACCTTTTATATTCCCTGTAAAGCTAGGGCTTGAGCTCACAGACCCCTCAAGCCTGTTGCACAGACTGGGTCACAAACCCTCCACCCCCAGGTCTATGAGCTAGGTGATAGGAAAAGGTCCTGGGAGCCATGGGTGAAAAATGAATAGGCTTTATTCAGAGCTAGGAGTGGCCACCCTAGTGGCTTCCCAGAGCGCCCCAAGAAGCGCCCTGTATCAGAGCCGTTAGTCCCTCATACTTAAGTCCATAACCCAAAACACCTGGGTGCACATGCGCACTCACATTGGACAATAGCAAGGAGCACCTGGGTGCAAGTGCATATTTGTAACAGATGCCTGGCAAGATCCTGAACATCTCAGGGGCCCTGACCATTTTCTTATATTTTCTCAACAGTCCCCTCCTTTGAAGAATTGTCTCTCTCTCACTTTCTCTCTGTTTTTCTATCCTCCCTCCTATTCTACTCCTCCTTTTATATGTATATATGTTTACTGGTATACATTTGTTTACGCAGTTGGACTCATTTTATATACACTATCAGGCAGCTGACTTTATTCACGCTTAAGAATACATTAAGGGAGAAGTTTAGAGATCAGGCCCTCAAAATGGCATAAACATTGT
>NW_007824735.1:0-821 GCF_000696425.1 Galeopterus variegatus
ATAATCTTGGGTTCATCACATATTAGAGTGTAGTATTAAGCTGTAGTACTTATAACAGAGTGTTATTGAAGCTTAAGGATTAGTCAGAGAGGTTACTGTAATCGAATGGAAAGACCAGAAAGAGCCACGATGAATGGGAATGGGGTTGGAGGACAGAGCTTTAAGAGTAGTTATCTCTACGTTAAAAGATTGTGAATAATTTTTATTTGTTTGTATATCCTCAGCATTTGCTTTTGTAAAATAAATGTGTACTTCACATAAAAAAGTACTAATTGCCATGCCTATATAATTTTACTAAAAAATGGATATTTTTATTTTTTCTAACTCTGTGTAAGTATGCAAATTCATTCTCATTCAAATCACCTTTGACAGTCTCAGTAGTTTTTCATTTTCCTGTTTATAAATTAGTGTATTTATAAAATAAGAGCAATTTATTATATCAAGGGCATAATGTAAATCAAATTTTAATTTTCTTTAGGTTGATATTATGCTCCAGACTTTGTTTTCCCAGGAATACATTAAAACAATTTTCATAAAAATTGCATTTCTGTTGAATTTTACATTTGTTAATCTTAAATTTTATGCTCTTGCTTCAGCTTTGCTTTTTTTCCAACTCCTTTCCTCCTTAACCTTAGTATTTGGGTTATAACTTACCTTAAAAACAAACTATCATTTTATTTTATTTTATTTATTTATTTTACATTCTGATTTTTATTTTCATCTTTTTTTTTTATTATACATATTGGAGCTGAATCTATAAATAAGCTATCATTTTAAATTGCAATTTGCTAAGTGATTTTACCCATCTGCTATTGCTCAAA
>NW_007824736.1:0-821 GCF_000696425.1 Galeopterus variegatus
GAAATGTCTCTTTTTTTCCATGAGTGTTTCCCAAGCTCCTACAACAATGTCTGCCCATAGTGGATGCTCATTAAGTGTTGGTGAAATTAATATATTTTCAAAAATCTTGTTTGACAACCTACCATGTTCCTACCACAAGGAAAAAAAAATTGCATAGGATAAAAAATGATAATTAATTATGTGAATAAAATCTAGTCTATCTGTCTCCTTGTGAGAAGACAGACAAACAAATAATGGTCATTCTGAGTATTTGGTGCAATAAAAAATGTAGTAATAAATTCCCATAGTACTGTAAAGGAGGAAAAGTTAACTCTTAAAAAATTGTAGGGGCCAAAGGAAAACTTCCTCTCCACCCCTGAAGTTTCATTAATAAGAATCACTGACAAATTTAGATCAATAGGAAGAAAGGCATAATAAGTTTTATTATTTAACATGCTGGGAGAAGGCAAAGCATGGGGAATCACAAGACAGTAACGTTCCAATTTTCCATTGGGGTACAGAGCGTGTATCCCCATCTCCATATGGAAAGGGGAAATGAGAGTTTAGGAATAAATGATCTTAGAGGAACTCGGTAGGCTGGGGAACTTACAGTGTCCTTGGACAAAGTCTAGTCGGTCTACAGAGCAAACAAGGACTGGTAAATGATTTCCTTTAAAATACTGAATGGAACCAAAATATAAGACAATCGTCTGTGATAAAAGTCTATCCAGGTGTGTTGACAGACTCCAGTCTTCCTTCCTATGATATGAGCTAAGTTGATAAAACTCAGGGAAAGGACCAAAGGTAATTGTCGTCTTCTTCGGTGGATCTGGACTTAGGCA
>NW_007824737.1:0-821 GCF_000696425.1 Galeopterus variegatus
AATAAATATCAATTAGATCAAGATTTTGATAGTGTTGTTCAGATTTTTTACATTGTGGCTGGTTTTCTACCTTCTTTATCCATTAATTACAGGGAAGAGTGTTGAAATCTTCAACTAAAATTGTGGATTTATATATTTTTCATTTTAGTTCTGTCAGCTTTTACTTCATCCATCTTAATGCAATCAATTTAGGATGATTATATCTTCTTGGTAAATAGCCATTTTTAATGTTATATAATCATAATGCAATGTTACATTTGATGGAGTCCCCAGAACTCCTGTGCAAATCTGATCCCCAATGTGGCAGTGTTGGAAGCTGTTTGAGTCATGGGGGTGGATCCCTCATGAATGGATTAATGGTCTTCCTAGGTAGGGAGAGTAATGAGTGAGATCTCACTCTATTAGTTCCCTCGAAAGCTGGTTGTTTAAAAGAGCCTGGCACCTCCCCTCTCTCTCTCTCTTGCTTCCTCTCGCCATGTGATCTGCTTGTACCCACTGGCTGGCTACTGCTTTTCTGCCGTGAGTAAAAGCAGCCTGAGGCCCATGCCAGATGCAGCTGTCCCAGAATCATAAGCCAAATAAACCTCTTTTCTTTATAAATTACCCAGTCTCAGGTATTTTATTATAGCAACACAAAATGGACTAATACAACATTGTAATGTAATAATAATAATTTTACATGTCCTGAAGTTTACTCAGTCTAATCTTAATATAGCCATTCCTTTGGTAAAAAAGTATTGCTTGCAACCATCTTTTTTCATTCTTTTACTTTTAACCTATTTTTGTCATTATAATTAAAGTGGGTTTCTTATAGACAGCAT
>NW_007824738.1:0-821 GCF_000696425.1 Galeopterus variegatus
CAGAGCTTGTGTCTGAGAATAAAGCATGTCTGTGTAGCTTTGCATCTGCAGTAAAGTATGTTAACTGTGCCTAAACCTGCCAGAATCTTCTTTCAATTATCTAACTCGTGACCCACACAGGACAGAGCAGAGGGATCTGTGATCCAGCTTGACATACAGTAATCAAAACAGTGTGATACTGACAGAAATCCAGACATGTAGACCAATGGAATATGAAAGAGAGCCCAGAAATAAACCCTTGAATATATGGTCAAATAATTTTCAACAAGGATGCCAAGATCATTCAGTAGGGAAAGGAAAATCTTTTAAATAACTGTGTTGGATAAATTGGATACCCACATGCAAAATAATGGAGCTGGATTCTTACACCATATACAAAAATTAACTCAAAATAGATCTAAGACCTAGATGTAATACCTAAAATTAAAAAAAAAAAAAAAAAAGATTCTTACATCATATTCAAAAATTAACTCAAAATAGATCCAAGACCTAGATATAATACCGAAAATTTTTTTAAAAAACAAACTTTTTAAAGAAAACATAGGAAAAATCTTTATGATATTTGATTTGTCATTTTTTTTTCTTGGCTATGACAACAGAGGCACAGGCAACAAAAGAAAAATTGAACTTTATGCAAAATTTTTTAAAATTTATGCACAAAAAGACACTATCAACAGGGTAAATAGGCAACCTACAAAATAGTAGAAAATACTTGAAAATAATGTATTTGATAAAGGATTAATATCAAGAATATATGGGGAACTTCTAAAACTAAACAAAAAACCAAACAACCCTAACCCAACTCAAAAGTGGGCAAAGGA
>NW_007824739.1:0-821 GCF_000696425.1 Galeopterus variegatus
TTTCTCCCTCAAACAATCTTTCCTTTTCCATACCCTAAATTTCCCAGTGAAAAGACTTACAATAGTGTGTGGTGACCCTTTGCCCCACCCTGCATTCTCCTTCCTCTTCAGGTAGAGAAAAACACAGTGTGGATGCAGGAAGCAGACATGTACTAGAGGCATTTTATCTATAAAATCCTACACATGATGCACTGGCCCAGGCCCCTGTGTAAATGCACACTGGCTATCTTGAACTGCACCAGCATAACGTCTGGGAGAAAAGGGGATCCATACAGTCAGATCTCACACACATACTTCAAAAAATTTGTGGAAAAGTGTAATTAAAAGATAATATGAATCTTTCCATCAATTTTTTGAAGTCCCATCATATAAGGAGGCCTATCTGTACAATCATCAGAATGCAAACGCAACAAGAAGAATGAAAGAATGCTACTCGCATGTTATAGTCCAATTCCATTAATCCTCCACAGGTGTTAAGAAGCCTTCTAAACCTAACGATGAAATGACAGTTGACAAGTCAGGTGAGCATGGCCATTGGTTGTTTGGGGCTATCCAGTATCCACTCTCTCTTCTTTTGGCACGGCATCTGGATTTCCTTTTTGGGAATTACTTTTCCCCTTCTGTGTGTAGTCTTGATGGGACTATCAATCAGGGTGTCCCAATTTCCCCTGGTCAAGGGGTGGGCATGTGGCCTAAGCCACACCAGTCAAAGTCTTGTTTCCAGGACTTCGAATCTTGGATGGAGAAACTTGTTGCTACTTTGCCACTGCAGCAGCAGCATGCTGGTGAGATGGTCAATGCTGTCCACCTGGACTTTCAGA
>NW_007824740.1:0-821 GCF_000696425.1 Galeopterus variegatus
AAGGCGAGCTTGGTTTACAGCGTATTGATAATTAAACGTGGTTCGGCGAAATGAGTACCACTCAGCTCCATCGTGCAGCTGCTGTAGCAGTGGCTTAAAAAAAAAAAAAAACAAACATTTTTTTGCACGGCCAAATTCCAGGCCAGACCTGCATCAAACCTTGGGCCTTAAGACTTCAGCCTATGATGTGTTTATGCAATTGCTCAGAAGCCAAATCCTTCCTACATCCTTCCTCGTGCTCAACGCACCTTCGATAGCACGTGGGGGGACAAAAGTACTCTTCTAGAGACAAATCAAGGTAAAACAAAGGGAGTGACAGCCAGTCTCCCCTGCCCAGACCTAGTTAATTCCAAAAGCTCAATGCCAATGCTCTCTGCAAATCCAAACTGTTAAGAGAATTGCCAGGGGCAACACAGAGCAATTACTCAAAAGAAACACATAAGTAAAAAGGTATTAAATGACAGTAGGAATCTAATAAGGAAATATATGTTTGCCAATGGATTCATCATTACACATAAACAAGTTGGTTGGTAATTAATCCACCTTGGCTGGGGTGGGGGGGGGGGACAAAACTAACTTAAGGTAAGGGATGTCCACAGGTAATAAGGAAACCCGCAAACCAATTTGCTGCCAGCTCAGAAATACTGTTTAGTTCCCACCTAAATGGGTCTTCTTGTGACCTCAACTCTCACCCGTACCACCTTTTCCTAGAAGAAAGGCAGCTAAGCCATCCTTCTGGATTATAAAGGCATGGAGTTATCTGGAGAAAGAAATGTCCTTGTTATCAGCAGCCCTTGACTATCACAGGGTCCGCCCCAGTC
>NW_007824741.1:0-821 GCF_000696425.1 Galeopterus variegatus
AATACGTTGAAGTTTTAATAGAAAAGAGAACAGAATTGTGGTTATTAAAGGTGGGATGGGGGGCGGGGGGTTAGAGAGAAGTTGGCTAAGGGTCACAAAGAATTATTACATTTTATAAACATGAGTACACTAATTATCCCGATTTGATCATCCCATGTTGTACACAGGTACTGATATTCAAATCTGTACCCCACAAAAATGTATAATCAATTATGTTTCAATTTTTTAAAAACTGTCAAAAAAAGTGATTTATATTTTTTAAAAAGGGGGAAAGCAGTAAAGAAAAAGCAGAAAAGTGCAGTGGATAAACATATTAGTTCTTACTCACATGTGTTTAATTTGAATTTGTCTAGAGATTTAATCTCTTAATGTCTAGTCTTTGTCAATGTAAACAGCACACACACTGCATGTTCCATGGTGTCTACTAGCACTCTTGGTCCCAGTGAGGTAGGTGTTTCTTCCTAGCTGAAGACAGACCAGGAGCAAAAGGGAAGGAGGCAGGTTGGTTGCCACCTAAGCTCAACAAATTAGTGCTGAGCCTCATTTTATGGAAAACGGAGCTGCAGGAGGACAGTGAATGAGCTACTTTTAGACCTTTTTAAATAGGGACATTGGAAGAGTCCCTTTGGAGCCAGGTGAAAAAGTGCAACCTGGAACGGAAAAAAGGAAAATCCTCCCAATGTCTCTGCAGTGAGGAGAAAATGATGCTGTGATAGCTCAGAGGACATGACTAATTCTTCTGTTTGCAAGGGACAGAAACCCAATTTAAACTAGTTTAGCAGAAAGTCATTCTCTTGCATGGTTATTGTATATCTAAATGA
>NW_007824742.1:0-821 GCF_000696425.1 Galeopterus variegatus
CTCAGACTTGCATTATTCTGTGTGATTAGTATATCCTTGCCAGCTTTTCTGTATCTCCTGGATTTGGGGCCAACTTATTTTACAGGATTCTGTTGCTTCCAGACACATGGGGACTGCAGTTCCTCAGCCACATCATGCTTAATCTCACTACTGGGCCTTTGCACGTGCTGCTCTGATGTGCAGTGACAGGGACCCTTGTTGCACAAATCTGGGGGGCATCATTCACATGGAATTGAAGCCTTTGCTCTGCCATTCACTAGTGTGTGTATCTTTGAAACTCAGTTTCTCAGTATCCTTGACATGGGGATTATAGAGCTTGCTTTAAACTCCTATGTTCATTGCAACATTATTCATAATAACCAAGATACAAAATCAACCTAAGAGTCCATCAACAGATAATTCGATTAAAATGCATATCCAATGGGATACTCTTCAGCCGTAAGAAAGAATAAATGAGCCTGGAAAACACTATGTTAAATGAAGTAATTCAGGCACAGGAAGATAAATACTGAATGTTGTCACTCATATGTGGGAGCAAAGAAAGTTGAGCTCATAGAAATAAAGAGTAGAATTGTGGTTACTAGAGGCTGGGAAGCGGGGGAAGCAGGCGGGATGGGGAGATGTTGGTTCATGATGCAAACTTACATAGCCAGATAGGAGGAAAAAGTTGTAGTGCTAGGTAACTAAACTTAGCAATAATTTGTTGTGTATTTTCAAGTAGCTAAAAGACAGGATTTCAAATGTTCCCAACACAGTGGCGATAAATGTTTGAGGTGATGGATATGCTAATTACCCTATCTGATTATTACACATCATATACA
>NW_007824743.1:0-820 GCF_000696425.1 Galeopterus variegatus
CAGGAACACATTTAAGCAAGGTTTAGCTGATAGACTGGATACTGGGATTAAGGGGAGAAGTATGATTTTAAGTTTTTCTCCTGTGCATTTGCCAGAAGAATATGCAATTTACTTAGGTTACAAAACTAAGAGAAAAAAAAAAATTTAGAGAGTTGGAATTGAAATTCTCTTTGGGACATGTTAAGTTTCACATATCTACTGGACATCAAAGGTGACCTATTGACCCAAAAGATACTGACCATGGCCAATGATATAGTCTAGCAAGAAAACACTTTCTAAACTAGCTTCCCTATCTGGAATGGAAGCTATTAAAGCTAATTACATCCCTTTCCCCAGGACAGTGCACCCATCCCCCAGCTGCTATGAATTTTGGCTGCTAATTACTTACATTTGTTCCCCTCTTTGGAAAATTGCCCTCATTAGCCTCCTTGGGGGGAGGGGGTGATGACACTATGCTGCAGAGGTTCAAGTCTAGTAACTGGCAGGGGAGTGGGGCACAAAAGTCTAGTTGCTGGCTTTGAGATTGAATTATCTTTATGGTGCAAATCATTCTCCACAGGAACTTGGGGTGGTGCTGAAGCTAGTCTCCAGCGCAGACCACATCTTTGCTTAGCCTCTTTTCCCTGCCCTGTCCTTCCTCCCTCAGTTGCCTTCTGAGAACACATCACTAATTTAAGACTTTCACAGAAAGCACCAATTCGGGCACTTCTAAGGAAATTGATTTAAGCCACTACTGTAACACTCAACTGCTGCTAAAGAAACAGTAAGTTAATGGGCTTCTAAGGCTGAGCCACATCTTGAACTATAACTCAACTGACAA
>NW_007824744.1:0-820 GCF_000696425.1 Galeopterus variegatus
AACTAGACAAATTGAAACAAAAAGTAATAGCTGTCCTCTACCTCAGCTGTTTATGCCATTTGCTGTTGCTGATTTGTTTCTTTTGTCCCTTGGCTGGTACTCTAGTCAGTTCTTCCCATAGTTTGTACACCCACAAGGATATGTAGGTGTGATGTATATGTTTAGTGACCTGGCGTAAAGAAACATTCAGAAATTGCCATTTGGGGCTAATGTATCTTATGCCTATAATGGCAGTAAAAAAGAGTCCCGGGTTAAGAGGCAATGAAGTAGAAAACAAGCTGAGAAGTTTCCAAGAGCCCCCCTATCCCTGCCGCAGGCTCTCCAGAGTAATTTATACACATCGGGTATAAAAGCTGAGGGCTTGCGGTGAGACAATGTGTCCGAGTTTTATCTACCTGGTCTTTCAGGTCTGGGAGCTGGCTGCGACTACTATAGCTGATAAAGTAGGACTTACATCTGAGCTCATCATAGTCTTGAAATCTCTGGGAAGAAATTATGATATATGGCAATCCAGAAATAGCCATACAGAGACCCAGCAGATACATCAGCCTGAAGAGCTCATATGTTAGCTGTTGCAAGTTTGTACTTGTAAAGTGCTGAAATACAAGTTCGCATTCTCCAGTCAAGTAGATTTCATCAATTATGCCATATTTATAAAGAACTGTTGTACTATGTGTTTGTTTCCCAATCTACCCAGGGTAGGTGCCAGGTGCTTCATGAATATTTGTTGGGGTAAGAGTCTCTCATACCAGGAACAACTGTAGGCAAGTCGTCACTGTTCAATGTTCTTGTGATGGAGTTGACCCATCCATTACATCAA
>NW_007824745.1:0-820 GCF_000696425.1 Galeopterus variegatus
ATTATCATCAGTAAATCATGAGATTTCACATTTTGTCAGACTAGTTCCAGGTACAGAATATCATAGAATCTAATGTTTATTCCATTGGAAAAGTATGAAAATTTGTAATAATCCAATAGAAATAACTTCCATTTTCTCTGCAATTTTAGGGACTCTAGAGAACTGAGATATATGGAGAGAGGTAGCAGTAAACAAAAAGCAAATTACAGCATGTGATCAGGGAATGTAGGAATGCTTACTTGCCTACAGTTTCAAAAACACAACTCTGCTTTTGAAATCCCCGTGAAACCAAACTTCTAACTACATATTCTAGTTTAGGAGAAAAGAAAATTTTAGAAAACTCCAGAGGATATATTGCCAAAATAACTCATATAAAGCTAAGATTCCAAGAGGGACCATGTATGGAATTCTGTCTTTTCCATATTTTTAATTAAAGAGGAACATGTGTCTATATGTCTCCTTTCCTGGAAATAGAAGAATGGTATAAGAATCAAATGTTGTATTCGTTCACTCACTCATGGATCCATTCATTCATTCAATACATATTAATTTAGTACCTGCTCTGTGTAAAACACTGTGCTAGGTGTCAGAGATTCCATGGTTTGCAAAACAGAAGCAAACCCTGCCCTTGCAGTGCTTAAAGTCTAAATGTAGAGCTAAAGGGTCACTCACTATTATACTGCTAAGGTGCTTATGGTGCTCTGAGAACTTATACAGGTAGCCAATGTGACCTAATAAGGAGGATAAGAAAGGTGTTCTTGGGCTGGCCCGGTGGCGCACTGCTACAGTGCGCCGCTTGGGAGTGCAGCGGCGCTCCCAC
>NW_007824746.1:0-820 GCF_000696425.1 Galeopterus variegatus
ACACACACACACACACACACATTGTAAAAAGATTTTGCCCTACTACAAATTCTTCTAATTTAAAGCAATGTTTAAGACAATGCAATAGTAAGAAACCACATTATTTCACTGATTTTTTTTTCTTTAACATTTGGAGTTATTTGGCATCAAAATGGAGGACTTTCTTAAAAATAATTTTTGTGATACTAGCCTTTGATGGAAATAATTTAGAAACTTCCTAGAATAGAGGAAACAATCTAGCTTTATGAATCGGTGTGTATTCTGTCTTTTCTAAGCCTTCTTGATTACTGAGACACAGCTTTTACCTTTAAAATTTATTTTTTACCTTTAAAACACATAGAATTAATCATAATTATAATTTCAATATGATTTTAATATAGTTTGGAAATATCTAATTCTTATTCCCTAAATTTGGCACCACAGCCCTGATTAGGACACTAGGAGGGGAACATGTATAATTGAGAATAGGATGTTAGTCTGAAATGATGTTTGCTGTGGCGTTATCAGATGTAATTTTAGTTTACACACAGCATTTTGTTTTAGCATTGCTATGACTTACTTATTAGGGATGGTGCCGTGATACCAAGGAATGTGATTTGACAGGAAAGTTCCTGAAGAATAATAAAACACATAACCTCTTTTTCATCATAAACATTATGTTTTTTTAAAAAAAAACATTGCATGTAAAAATGGAAAACACTAGGAAAATATGTATCAGATTAAATATTTTGAGGTAAATATAAGAGATTTTCCTATTTATGCAGGCCTTGGCTTTTAGATACATGAAAAAGCATCTGCCCAGACTAATTTATTGCCTAGT
>NW_007824747.1:0-820 GCF_000696425.1 Galeopterus variegatus
CTATATAAGGAACTCAAACAACTTAACAGTAAAAATACAAATAAACTCTTAAGAATGGGAACGGGAGCTGAATAGGTATTTCTCAAGGGGAGACATACAAATGGCCAACAGACACAAGAAAAAAATCCTCAACATCACTCAGCATCAGGGAAATGCAAATCAAAGCCATGTTGAGGTATTATCTCACACCAGTTAGACTGGGAAGTGTAAAAGAGACAGAGAATGATAAATGCTCATGAAGATGTGGAGAAAAGGGAATCCTCCTACAATGTTGGCAGGACTTTAAATTAGAGCTGCTGTTATGGAAAACAGTATGGAGGTTTCTCAAACAACTACAGTTAGAACTGCCATATGATCCAGCAATCCCACTGCTAGGTATATACCCAAAGGAATGGAAATCATCATGTCAAAGGGATAACTGCATTCCCATGTTTATCGCAGCTCTATTTACAATAGCTAAGAGCTGAAACTAACCTAAATGTCCATTGACGGACTACTGGATAAGGAAAATGTATGTATACACAATGGAACACTATGCAGCCATAAAAAAAGAATTAAATTCTGCCATGTGCAGCGACATAGATGAGGCTGAAGAAACTTAACATTAAATGAAATAAGCCAGGCACAGAAAGAGAATACCACATGTCCTCACTCATAAGTGGGAACTGAAAAAAAGGAAAAAGAAACAAGAAAGAAAGATACAAGAATCACAATAATTCTTTGAGCTCTCAAAAGGAGAGAATGGAACTGAGGACACCAGAGGTGGGAAATGGGGAGAGGGATTTAGGGAGAAATTGGTAAAGGCCACAAAAAAAGTTCT
>NW_007824748.1:0-820 GCF_000696425.1 Galeopterus variegatus
CAGAAGAAAAAGTACATGGCTAAAATAAATTGTTCTTTCAGTACTGAGATTTTCCTCTATTCCTTCAAAAAATATTTATTGGGGACCTACTGCATGCCATGCAAATGTTGATGGAAAAGAATACTATGGTCCAGTCAAAACTGTTACAACTATGTGTTCATAATATTAGTCTGTAAATAATTATAACATAAACTCCAGTTTAACTATGAAAACCACATACCTTTTGAAAAAAGGAGTTTGTGTTTCTTACATGGTTTTAAAGGTTCTAAGATGATACTTTGAACAAAACTACCAAGCCTCAATATACTTAGAAAAAGACTCCCTCAATGCACTTAATTTGAATTCGTTTTAAATAGTACTTCTTTGCAGATAAAGAATTTTGTAGTTTGTTTACCCGCGGTCTCATAAGATCTTAGGTTGAGTTCATCATGTCTGCCTTATCCAAAATGTCTCAATATACCTTTAAATATTGGGATTTAACATGTAAAAGCAAAATATATGGAAAGTTGAGCCCCAAAGTGCCTTCCATGATTCATTCAATCATGCATTGGCTCTTGAGTTACCTGCCTTTCCAAGAATGTTAAAGAGCTATGTCATACGTATTGTATGACATCTATTCTCAGCCAGTTCATCCAGCTTTAATTATTTGATGTGGGTTTATTGTCAACTCTGACAAGAAACCAAATAATTCTGTGGGATTTTAAATATTTCTGGATAATTGGCATAGCTCACTGCTCCAAATGCATGATCCTACAAAACATTACTTGAAAAAAATGTGTCAATAATATGAAAATGTCTTTTAAACAAATGATGTTCTATT
>NW_007824749.1:0-820 GCF_000696425.1 Galeopterus variegatus
GACACAGAGCAGTCATGGCAGCCCCATGGTTAACAGCTCCAATGAGAGTTTCTGGAGGGGGGAGTTGAAATTACTGATCCAAATGAGGCTCGGGGATTATTGGTGGATATCAGTTATCCATGACCTTCTGGTCCTAAGACTACCATTGACTTACAGTTGCCTATAAGCTTAAACGATTTCTTTTAACTAAATCAAAAGGATCAAATTCATAAAGACTGGTGAGCCTTGAGAGCTGGTGCTAAGACTCCATCCCCTGAGCTGGACTTTTGGCCTGGGGAAGAATTTGGCGAGAAGTAGCAGAATTTCATTTTTCTAGGCGCTGGTCCATCACCCTGGGCTATGTTTGGGAGAATGTCCCTGAAAAGCACAGTGCTTCTGCAACAGGACGGACTGAAATCTCTGCGGAAGGAGGGTAGAGAAAAGTGAGTGAGTGTGTGGGGGTTGAAAAACTTCCAGGGGACGATCATGTGCTGCTCTCCTCGTCCCCACCCTAAGCTGAGCACACGCTGGTCTGTGAAGGATGAAACAATATCTGCAGGACACACTGTGCTTCTTGGCAAGTTGTGTATTTACCGTATCGTTGTCCTGCTTGCTGGCGTTCAGTAGTAAACTTTACTTAGCACAGGACATGCGATCTGCACATTCTAACATTTCAGCTTCCCCTGTCTGTCTTTTTCATCCTACTTACACCTGCCTCAACCCTTTCATAATCATAGTTTGTGAATTAAGATGGAAAGTAGACTGTCACATGGCAAACACAGTGTATTTGTCTCAAATAGTGTTTCTCCCTGGAAAGTGGGAGTCATTTTGGGAGAAGACT
>NW_007824750.1:0-820 GCF_000696425.1 Galeopterus variegatus
TACAGACCACATCTTGCTTTTCTGAACCCATGACTTCGGCGTTATAAGGCTGCGCTCTAACGAGCCGAGCTGACTGGCCAGCCATACACATGTAGCTTACGCCATCATCTGTCGATGGACATGTTAGTGGCTTCCATGTTCTAACTATTGTGAATACTGCTGCTATGAACGTGGGCGTGCAAACGTCTCTTCCAGGCTCTGCTTTTAATTATTGTGGGTATATCCAGAAGGGGACTTGCTGGAGCATTAGGTAATTGTGTTCTTTTCTCAGGAGCTGCCACTGTTTTCCATAGTATCTGCACCATTTTACAGTCCCACCAGCAGCACACGAGGGTTCCAGTTGCCCCACATGGTCACCAACGCTTGTTACTTTCTGTTTTCTTGACAGCAGCCGTCTTAATGGCTACGAGGTGGTATCGTGGTGGTTTTGATTTACATCTCCGTATTGATTAATGTTGAGATTATCTTTTCCTGTGCTCATTGGCCATTCGTATATCTTCTCTAGGGAAATGTCTTTCTTATTATTATTATAGATTATACATATTCATGGGGCACAGAGCTGACCATCGGCACCTGTGCCCAAGATGTGGTGAGCACATCGATGCTATCAGCATGCCCACCTCAAATTGCAGTTATTCCCCGTGTCCCCCACCCAGCCTCTCCCCAGGGCCCCTCTCCCTCCTTCCCTACCCGCCCCGGCAACCCCGGTCGGCTCTCCCTCTGCAAGTTCAACGCACCACTGTGGTCTCTCCTTCCTTCCTTCTTTCTCTCTTAGCTCCCACTTATGAGTGAGCACATGTGGTATTTTCCACTCTGTGCC
>NW_007824751.1:0-820 GCF_000696425.1 Galeopterus variegatus
AACCCTCGGCGGGAGTGCCGCCACGCTCCCAAGCGCTGCACTCTACCGAGTGCGCCACCGGGCCAGCCCTACATTGTTTTTTATTGTGGAGTTTTCCATGGACTTATGGTGAAAAAACTTATTTACAAGAAAAAAAAAAAAGGACTGATTTCTACATACTTGTACTCCTATTTTTGTGATTAACTTTATTTACCCTTTGGTACTAACTTTCAGCATAATTCAAAGAAATAATGAAGAAATTGTTACAAAGACTGCCAATATGGACTAAATATATTTTTGCCATAATTTGACTGATCTCTTTTGTCTACACTAGAACTTTTTAATTAGCAAGGCTTTGAGATGAATATATGTAATATTTCTCTTGAAAATGTTGCATATGTATAGTAATCCAAGGACAACGTTATTTCTCTCCAGTTGTTAATTCTTCTGTAGTCTTTGAAATTTTGAAAAATGGTAATATTTAAAAACACAATATAATTACAATATTTGAATTTGTTTCCTGTGTCGAATTATAACATACTGATATAAAATAATGGATTTAAACACATGGGAATAGTTGGTTAACTACTTTTAAAAATCACACTATTAAATGTCTAACAAAAACACTAGCAATGTCATAAACTATGATGAGTTATTTTATTAGAAAAGGTGTTTTTAAAATGAAATTTATAAAAAAAACTTGAAAGAAATTAAGTAGTGAATAAATAAGAGTATTGGTGGACATTACCATATTGCTTATTTTTATTCCGATTACACTAATGCCTGTTTTTGTTATTTGTGTCCTTGTTATATCCTGCAAGTTTTATGGCCCAGAGGGAGT
>NW_007824752.1:0-820 GCF_000696425.1 Galeopterus variegatus
TAGTTTGAAGTCAGGAAGTGTAATGCTTCTGGCTTTACTTTTTTTACTCAGGATTGCTTTGTCTATTTGGGGTCCTTTGTTGTTCCATATGAATTTTAGGATTCTTTTTTCTATTTCTGTGAAGAATGTCTATAGGGATTGCATTGAATTTGTAATGAGGAATAAGCTAATTATACTGATCTAACCACAACATTTTGTACACACTTATTGAAAATCAACATTGTATCCCACATGTATATATAATAAAAAATTTAAAAATGTATATTTAACATTTTAAATTTAAAATTCAAAAGTAAAGCATTTTTTTAAAAAAACTTTTTATTGTGAGATAAATGTAGATTCACACGCAGTTATAAACAATAATGTAGAGAGATCATGTGTACCCTTCATCTTCCAGTTTCCTGTGATTGTAAAACTTTGCATAATTATAGAACAATGTCATAGCTAGGAAATCAGAGTATATTTATTGTGATAAAATACACATAACAGAAAACTCAGCATTTTACCGTTTTAAGTGTACAATTCAGTGTCATTAAGTACATTCACGATGTTGTACAACCATTATTACTTTCCTTTTCCAGAACGTTTTTTATCATCTCATACTGATTCCTCATTTCTTCTTCCCCCCAGACCCTGGTAACCTCTGTTCTATTTCTGTCTCTATTAATTTTCCTATTCCAGGTACCTCACATTAGTGGAATAATACAAGGGTACTTCCAAAAATTCATGGAAAGATTCATATTATCCTTTAATTATACTTACTCACCAGTTTTTGAGGTACCCTCATACAATGTTTGTCCTTTTGTGTCTGGCTTATTTC
>NW_007824753.1:0-820 GCF_000696425.1 Galeopterus variegatus
GAGAGAGAGAGAGAGAGAGAGAGGGAGAGGGAGAGGCTGGAGAAGACCGAGGGAGAGACAGAGACACACACGCACAAGAACTGGGGGTGGCTGGGAGACCCGCAGCTGCCATAAGGACCTTGTCTGGTGGTGGGCATGTGAGTGGGCAGCAGGGGAAGACCTGCCGCCTCTGACCCCCCACCTCCTGCCCTTGGGACCTTCCAGCCCAGGCTAGCAGAGGCGGCGGGGGATGGCGGACTCGTGCCGGAACCTTACCTATGTGCAGGACTCGGTAGGGCCGGCCACCAGCACCCTGATGTTCGTGGCGGGTGTGGCGGGCAACGGGCTGGCGCTGGGCATCTTGGGGGCACGGCGGTGGTCGCGCCCATCGGCCTTCGTGGTGCTGGTCACCGGGCTGGCGGTGACGGACCTGCTGGGCACGTGCTTTCTGAGCCCTGCCGTGTTCGTGGCCTACGCTCGCAACAGCTCACTGCTGGGCCTGGCGCGGGGCGGCCCTGCGCTGTGCAACACCTTCGCTTTCGCCATGACCTTCTTTGGCCTGGCCGCCACACTCATCCTCTTCGCCATGGCCGTGGAGCGCTGCCTGGCGCTCAGCCACCCCTACCTGTATGCCCAGCTGGATGGGCCGCGCTGCGCGCGCCTGGCACTACCTGCCATCTATGCCTTCTGCACCCTCTTCTGCTCGCTGCCCCTGCTGGGCCTGGGCCAACACCAGCAGTACTGCCCGGGCAGCTGGTGCTTCATCCGCATGCGCTCGGCTGAGCCGGGCGGCTGTGCCTTCTCGCTGGCCTATGCCAGCCTCATGGCCCTGCTGGTGGCC
>NW_007824754.1:0-820 GCF_000696425.1 Galeopterus variegatus
TTTATTCCTATGCAAGAGATGAACTCTTTGATATGCATTTTTAAATGTTAATCATGTGTATAAGGATATATATTCACCATTACACATGTACATACATTTGTACCTATACAAATATTACAGATTTTTTTTTAATTAAGTAAAGTAGTTGGATAAAAAATAGCTGCCTTCTCTCCCTTCCAAATTTGAAGAGAAGTTGTGAGTAAAACTAGAATCTATCATGATAATTAAAGGTATAGATTAATGTTTGGGCCACAATGTTGTTTAGAAGTTAAAAGTACAGTCATTAGAGAGACCTCTGTTCAAGCCAGAATCTGCCAAAGTGAAGTTACACATCTTTAAACTTATCTTCTCTCTTTAAAACAAAAATGCAAACTACATTATATTGTAGGGATTTTTGAAGAATAAATAAGGTAAAGCATGTAAAATACTTAACACAGGTAGCAAATTATCAATAAATATTAATTATAATACCTATTAGTAATTTTAAGTCGATGCTTCTTTGATCTCAAGTATTGATATATGAACCAGCAATTATGAAAAACAAGGTTCTGAAAATATCATCAGTCTCTGATAATGTCAGAATATGGAATAACCATGTACCTTAAAAATGGATTATGTAAATTTTTCTGGTGTACACATATCTTTCTTGGTATAAGTTTGGACCTTTTTGCATTTGTATAATAATAACCCATTTTATAAAGGGTTTCTACCATTTGTTTAATGTTGAAGACAATGTTGAAGTGGTATTAAGCATTAAATCTACATAAATAGTACAGTGATTCTTCAATATCTCTTCAGAAATTGTCTCTTCTCTCTTGAG
>NW_007824755.1:0-820 GCF_000696425.1 Galeopterus variegatus
AAGTTAAAAGACACCCCTAGGAAGTAATTTACCAAATCCAGAATATGGATGTATTCTTCAGAATAAGGGACCTGGTTTCTTCAAAAGGAAAAAAAAAATGGCAATAAAAAAAGAGGAGGGTAGAGGTAGGCCTCACCACCACCCGACTCCATCCCCAGCCCGGCCAAGTGTGCACTGATCAGAGAGGTGCCCCACCAGAGAGACCCAAGATCCACAGAGACTGGCGCCCTGTGGTGCCCGTGTGTGACCCAGCAGGTAGACCTCGCTGCTGCCCAACTCCATCCACAGTCCAGCTGAATGCACGCTGATCAGAGAGGTGCCCTGCCTGAGAGGCCTGAGATCCGCAGAGACCATGTGCCCCATGGCACCAGTGTGCAACCTAGCAGGTAGGCCTTGCTGCCGCCCGACTCCATCCCCAGCCCAGCCGAGTGCATGCTGACCGGAGAGGTGCCTCCCCAGAGAGATGCCTCCCCAGAGAGGCCCAAGACCTGAGGTGACCATGCACCCGAGGCACCGGTGGGTGCCAAGAAGACACTGAGGGAGCCGTGCCAAATTGGCAGCCCCAGCAGCATCCTAGCCAGACAATAGTGTCAAACCAGTGGACTGTGAAATCCCCTGCCATAATGACTAAACATCAAAGAAAGATACCAGAAATATGAAAAATCAAGAAAGTACACCACCAAAGGGTAATAACTCTCAAGGTCTAGATCCTATAGAACAAGAAGCCTTTGAAATGTCTGACAAGGAATTTCAAGTGATAATTCTCAGGAAACTAAATGAGATACAAGAAAACTCAGTTAGACAACATGATGAAATGAGG
>NW_007824756.1:0-820 GCF_000696425.1 Galeopterus variegatus
TCCAGTGCACACTGAAGTCTGAGAGGCACTGCCTAGCTCATTCAAGACCGTTCTACTCACAGCTTTGGGGCTAGTTACTGATTGGGCAAGAGCTACGCACCATTATTCCAAATGGGTAAAGGTTGTGAAGCTCTCTGGGTGAGTTTTCTCTGTTTATGGGACAGCAGGGCAATTGCCCCAGAAATGGCCAGCCCGCTGGAACACTCTGCTCGCCAGCACCGCTCTGCGAAGAGCTCCGGGCATGCAGGCTTCCTAACAGGGCTCGTTTAGGGCAAGGAAATGCTGGATTAGAAACATGACTTGGGGGCCGGCCCGTGGCTCACTCGGGAGAGTGTGGTGTTGATAACACCAAGGCCGAAGGCACCCGAGCTAGCACTTTCCACCTGAGGCTAGGATGGGCATGGCAGCAGGCCAGGTGTCAGGAGGAGACTGCCCCAGGAGGCGCCAGGGCAGGCTGCTCAGGCCAGGTGCGGCAGGTATGGGCCCCCAGGCTCAAGCGGGCCGGGCAAGCTTCTGGAGACAGGAGCTGCCGGACAGAGAGCGTCGCAGGCGGCAGACGGACAGACAGGCCGACAGCAGGGGGACCCCGGGCCGACTCACAGGTGCGCGATGCCCGCCTTGCGCACCGCCAGGGAGATGGCTTTGACGGCCGTGCAGAGCGAGTTGAGCAGCTGGGTCAGCTCGCCCGTGCCCCCGGCCCTCCGGCCCTGCTCCATGACGAAGCGGGTCAGGGTGCTGATGTCCGTGTCCAAGGGCGCCTGGTCTGCCATGCTGGGGCCGGCGGGAGCACCGACGAGCAGCCGCCCGCTGAGCCGAGTCC
>NW_007824757.1:0-820 GCF_000696425.1 Galeopterus variegatus
AAAGAGCTCGAAATCCAAGTAGGAGAAAAGGTAATAGAGATCATTTAAGATGCTTCTCCCCCCACCCTTAGGCAACAACAATTGTTAGTGAAGGTAGATAATACAAAACGAGATGCTTGTCAGCTGAGTTCTCACATCAATGTCATCTGACTGAATAGATCTTATAACAAGCCAGCATGAAAGCTTGTGTTGGGACGACTTGGACTGCCTTGGATGGCATCTCTTTTGATGAATGACACCAGCAGACGTCCTGGAATGTTAATTACTTTTGTATTAACTTTAGATCATTATTAGTAGGTCTGCCTTTTCTTTTTTCTTTTTTTTTTTCTAAGACTGAGCAGGTTTTTCTTTGGAAAGAGAAGATGCCTGCTTTGTAGCACTGAATGCCAATCAAGAGCAACATGGTAAAAATAACCAAACGCAAAGTGATGTATAGTTAAGACTTGAGTCATTTAGCCACAAAAGCTACTACATGTGTTTAGAACAAGAGTGTGTAGCTTCACTCCTGCTTGCTGATTACAGTAACATATCACAGTGCTCAGCTAGAGGGGAGGAGATGGTAATGTCAGGCAGGGGTTGGAATCAGACTCCTCTTTAAAATGCATCTGAACCTGTCAGTTACATGAGCAGTTTGAGAATCATGGTTTAATTTACTTGATTCAATATGTTGGTTTCAAATGTGACAAATTTTCTTTCTTTTTTGAACTCTCTGAGACTTTCATACATTTCAAAATCAAAAATAGCCAGAGAGCCACAAAATGTTTGTCTCAGTTTCCCTGGCTTATGCCATTAACACCAGAAAATTCTTAAAAGTGGTATT
>NW_007824758.1:0-820 GCF_000696425.1 Galeopterus variegatus
CCACCACATTATTCAACCATCAGGGGCCTTGAACTCTTTTCAATTCTCTTGGTAGAGAAATGAACACATTCCTCTTTTCTCAATTTTTTAGAGACAATATAGAACTTTTTCAAAAAATACTTCCGCAGTAACCTTTTGCCTACACCAATAGAAAATCTAGTAGAAAATTTAACACTCATCAAAACCCGAGGTTACCAATACAAATTTCTTATTGAAATGTATTTAAAGTCAGTCTAACTTTATAGTTTGGCTGTAACATCAAATGGGACACTCAGGCTTTAGTTATTTTGCTTAACTCGAATTTGCCAGCAGTTTGGACAATAGATGATCTCACACAAGCCGGTGTGGGAAAGGAGCTTCCAATAATCTTGACTGCGTGTGGATTTGGTGAGATTCTTCCTCTGGCCAACAGCACCTCTGTCTTGCTCTTCTCTGCATTTGAGCTCTTAGGTGGTTGCCTCAATGCCTAAATGATGGAGTTTGGCTGTGTTGTCCCCTCCAAAACTCATGTGGAAATTCGATCCCCAATGTGGCAGTGTTGCAAACTGATTGAGTCATGAGGGTGGATCCCTCATGAATGGATTAATGCTCTCCCTGGGGGAGGGGGGATTAATGAGTGAGTTCTCGCTCTATTCGCGCTAGAGCTCGTTGCTTAGAAAGACCCTGGCACCTTCTCTCTCTCATTTGCTTCCTCTCGCCGCGTGATCTGCTTGTACCCACTGGCTGCTGCCACTTTCCGCCATGAGTAGAAGCAGCTATGGCCCATGCCAGACGAAGCTGTCCCAGAATTGTGAGCCAAATAAACCTTTCTTCTTTATAA
>NW_007824759.1:0-820 GCF_000696425.1 Galeopterus variegatus
ACCCGGGGCCTTGGTGTTATCAGCACCACACTCTCCCGAGTGAGCCACCGGGCCGGCCCAATTGAGAACATTTTACTTAACATATCTTCTCCAAGTTCATCTATGTTGCAGCAAATGGCAGAATTTCACTCTTTTATGGCTGACTAGTATTTCATTGTGTTACATACGCCACATTTTCTTTATCCAACCCTCTGTCAAAGGACATTTAGTTGGTTCCAACTTTTGGCTATTGTGAATAGAAGCGCAATAAACATGGAAGTGTAGGTGCCCTTCAACTTGATTTCCATTCCTTTGGATATATACCCAGCAGTGTGATTGCTGGATCATATAGTAGTTCTACCTGTAGTTGTTTGAGAAATCTCTGTACTGTTTTCCACAATAGCTGTACTAGTTATCCCACCAACAAGGTAGAAAGAGGATGCAGAGAAAGAGTTCCCTTTTCTCTGCATTTTCACCAGCATTTGTTATATTCTGTCTTTTTGATAATAGCCATACTAACTGGGGTCAGATGATATCTCACTGTGGTTTTGATTTGCATTTCTCTGATTAATGATGTTCAGCAATTTTTCATATGTCTGTTGGCATATGTCTTTTTTTGAAAAATGTCTATTCAGTTCCTTTGCCCATTTTTAAATTGGATTAATATTATTTTTTACTATTGAGTTGTTTGAATTCTTTGTATATTCTGGATATTAATCCCTTGTTGGATGCACAGTTTGCAAATATTTTTCCATTCTGCAGGTTGTCTTTTCACTCTGTTGATTGTTTTCCTTTACTGTGCAGAAGCTTTTTAGTTTGATATAATCCTACCTCCCAATTT
>NW_007824760.1:0-820 GCF_000696425.1 Galeopterus variegatus
GATGATTAAAGGTAATTAACAGCACAAATTTCCTGTAAATAAAGGAGATAGGATCCAGTAAACATATAAAGAAGCTTGTTTTAGAAGAAAACAGTTTCTTTTTTATCGTAAAATTTAAGGAAGAAGGATCTTCTGCACATACAGCTATATTTACTGAAAATATTGTTTTTGCCTATGTCTTCATAAAATCAATAACTCTGTCTCATTTGATTTCCTCAGCTAGCACTGTCAGAACTGTGTTAAATAGTAAGTGCGATAATGACTCTTTATGTGAAATACATAATTTTAACCATGTTAATGATGTACTAATCTGTTTCTATATTACTATTACCAGTATGTAATCAGTGATTAATCAGGATTGATGAATTTTATCAAATAATATTAGTTGTGTCACTGAAAATATATTTAATTTTTTTGAGTTATTAGTATGATGACTACATCAAAAATTGGTACCCAGAAATGGGGAACTTTCCTAGCAAAAACAGCTATGTTGATTTTCTCAACAACCAGAAGGTGGGAATTGAATAAGAAGATATTGCAGACGTGTAACCCTTGTTGTATTGTGAAAATACATTTACTTAAATCTGTACTCTGCAATAATCAAAGAGGAAGTCAATGTGCTTGTAGACACTACAACTCCAGAATAAACCACTGGGAGGTATCTCAGATATCAGCATCTGTCACTGCTCCTTTCTGACGTTGGCATTTTGTTACAAGAAGGAGAGGGGACCAAGCAAGGCATGGTTACTTTGAAAACAGAGGTGGGAGGCAACCGAGTCTAGTTGGAATTAGACTCTCACATGTTTGGAAAAGACAACTA
>NW_007824761.1:0-820 GCF_000696425.1 Galeopterus variegatus
TTTATTTATTTTTTCTCTTTTTTATACATTAAAAAATTTTTAAAATTTATCACTATACGATATAGTTGGTTTTCATGTCCCTTTACCAATTCCTCCTTTTCCCTATTTTCTTCTGTGTTTAAAAGTGCTTTCTGCACCAGGAGGAAGGATGAGAAATGTGGCTGCTTTTTGGATGTATATACACAGTGTAAGTAGGTCATCTCTAGTCTTAACAGGCTTGCTGCTAACTTATTCACTAAAAAAGAATGCAGTCACAACTTTTCTGTATTCATGTTTTAGTCTAATTTAAAGTCATCAAAGACTATTGCCATTTCTCACTGTAGTTTATTCATTACCAACCATGATTAAAAGTTAGATTTTGCAACTTTGAACCTAAAGATCTGGGTTGGTGTTTCTTGAGAGAAAGGAGAAGAAAAGCAGGGGAAAGGAAGAGAGAGGACGTTTCCTGGGAAACAAACTTTGAAATGGAGATGTGCATGCTGAGAGCTTACTGAGGAACATTCTTGGGTATAACTCCTATGAGAGAGTAAAGAAAGCAGGTTTGTGCAGAGGGAGAAGTTGAACTATGCAATTACAATGAAAGCCTCAGCCCAACTCTGGAGCTAGAAGAGGCTTCCAGAAATTTTCTTAAAGAGGCAGGGGTCTGGTGTTTGTATCCCTGCAATGACCAGTCATTAGATGGAAGCAATCCCTGGAAAGGGGGAGTAACTTAGAAGCCAAGCAACTCCCTTCAGCTGAGGGCTTTTCCTTTCCCCAATGTATGGTTACCTGAGTACGTGATCATAGGTACATTTGGCAAAAGACTGTGGTAATCATTACC
>NW_007824762.1:0-820 GCF_000696425.1 Galeopterus variegatus
TGTTCCTACTTGAAAAATGATGCTCAGAGTACTTTTTCTGCATAAGTTGTTACAGTGATATCCAGTAGAATCATTTAGGGAATCCCAATCATTCCTTAGTTGTATGAGTGGTTCTAGAACAAATAAATACTACTTATCTTCATTTTGCAGATGGATAAATTAAGCCATTTAGTTTTGTGAGTGTAATATCTAATAATTTTTAGAATCAACTTGTCTTAGTATATTTACATGTATACAGAGATATATGGTAGTAAACTGGAATTTATTTTTTTGAGTTACCACACAATAGAAGTAACAGCAACACGGCCACAAAACTATAATAGTACTTAACGTTTATGGGGCACTAACCATATTGACTCATTCAGTCTCCATTCATAATGACTCTGGGATTAGGAACTATTATTGGCCCCATTTGTCCATTGAGAAAACCGAGACTGAGAGAGATGAGATCACACGAGTTAGCAAGTGACTAAGCCAGGACCCAACCTGGGTCTTCCTTCAAAGTGGAAGTTCTTAACCTTGACACTTCCAGCCTGGCCCAATCACTTACATTTCTAATATGACAAAACTTCAGTGATAGCTATCATGAAATTTCTTCAGTTCTATAATTACGTTTTAAATGTGCATGTTATATCATTCACATTCATTAGGAAAGCAAAAGCTTTTGTCTATATGAAGAGTCACATATGTTTATATGAGATGATTGTTTTAATTGCCATTATCCAAGCCCTTTGTTGAGGAAGGAACATGGAGAAATATCCTTTTTTTTTTTTTTTCCTTTTTGTCTTTTTTCGTGTCCGGCAATGGATTGCAACCCTCA
>NW_007824763.1:0-820 GCF_000696425.1 Galeopterus variegatus
TTTCTAGTTTGATTCCACTGTAATCTGAGAACATGCATCATTTAATTTCTGTTGTTTTAAATTTTTTAAGGTGTGTTTGGCTCATAATGTGTTCTATTCAGTGAGCATTCCATGTGAGCTGGAGAAAGTCTGTATTGTGCTTTTGTAAAGAAGTCTATAGATGTTAATTCGATCTATTGATAATGGTGCTTTTGAGTTTAGTTATATCCTCACTGAATTTCGACCTGCTTGATCTGTCAGTTATTGATAAAGGAGTTTTGAAGTTTTTAACAATAATAGTGAGTTTATTTATTTCCCCTATCAGTTTTAGTCTCATGTTTTTGTGCTCCTTTGTTGGGCTTTATGCATTAATAATTTTAATGTCTTCTTTGAGAATTGACCCCCTAATTATTATGTGATATTCCTCTTTAATCCTGATAATATTCTTTGCTCTGAAGCTTCCTACTGTATCTGAAATTAATATACCTACTCCTGTTTTCTTTTGGTTAGTGTTAGCATGGTATATCTTTACTTATTTCTTTACTTTTAATCTACTTATGTCTTTAAATTTAAAGTGGATTTTTGTAGACAAAATGTAGTTGGGTTTCTTTTTTTTCTTTTATCAACTCTGACAATCTCTTTTAATCGGCATATATAAACCACTAAAATTTAAAATTGTTATTAATATAGTGGGATTAATAAAGACTACACTTGTTATTTTCTATTCATTGTCCTGGATTTTGTTCCTATTCTTGTCTTCCACTTTTTCTGTCATTTGTACTTTTCATTGAGCATTTTCTCTCCTTTCTTAAAATTTCAGTGATAATTCTACTTTTTAACT
>NW_007824764.1:0-820 GCF_000696425.1 Galeopterus variegatus
AGATATATAAACACTCTCACAAATGTAACAAACACTGAACTTCTTAATATTTGAATACAAGTGGAGCAGAAATTTGTTATATTAGTAAAAAATGTTAAACTCTACTTTCTTAGACTATTGAGCAAAGTGTTAAACATGTGTAGTAAAGTCTCTCAATAATGTTATAACTGGGTTCAAAATATCTCTCATATTAGTTGTGAGCTCATGAAATGCATGTTGCTAACTAGCTAATTGTAAATTCTGGGGTGCAGAAATCAGGTAGGTAGTTTTGAAGATCATTACTCAGTTTCACTGTATCTTTACTGTAAATATTATTTTAGATACACCTAAAGAACTAAGTGGTTAATGTGGCCTATTCTACCAATAAGATGTTTAGATGCAGGCAAGCGGAATTGTTCACCAGTTCACAAAATTGACATCACTTTTTTTTTATCTGTTTTAAAATCATTTCTCCATTTATGTTACCCTACAAATATTTCCAGAACCTTATATAAGGGAACATCAGAAAGTTTATTAAACAATAGAATTAAAACGTGATACAAATCTTTCCATAAACTTTTTGAAGACCCCTCGTATGTAATTATTCTCACTTCCTCTCTTTTCCCTCCTATGATCTAAGAAAATGCAAATATTTCTATATCTCTGAATCTATTTCACATTACTGTCTATCCAATTTGAATCAGAAATCTGTATTTCTTTTAATCTTCTGGTGTGACAGTTTATTTCTATTGTGTCATACATAACTAGCTATTTTATGTTGGAATAGGAGGAATTTTTCATATTAAGTCATAATTTACCAAATCTAACTTAGCATCTTAAT
>NW_007824765.1:0-820 GCF_000696425.1 Galeopterus variegatus
TCATTATTAAATAGCATGGTTTCAAAAACATGCAATAAAATGAAAAGTGTTCTTGATGTAATGTTACACCAAAAGAAAGTACTATAGACAAATTGTTCCTTCACAAAAAATTTACCACTTGCAATTTCTAGAGCAAAGATCTAATTTGTAATTTTATTAGCCTAGTAATTCTCATAAAGCATGAATTTTATGTTATAGAATATAAAATAAGAACCACTATAACTACAAATAAACAAACTTATTTGCAGTTAAATACAGTGAAATAAAATTGTTTTTTCTGCTATGTTGTCAGTAATTTAGTACCAACAACAATTGTAAAAAGAGTGAAAAAGAAGTGAATCTTTAATAAAAATTATTTTGTTTAACTTCTCAACAGAAGACTTTGTTAGAATAAGGGAATATGACCAAATTGAGAGAAAACTGTGGGATCTCAAAAGTAACAATACTTTTAATTGTGAACAATACTTAATTTTTTTGGAGTCTTTATATTTATATTCTAAACAATACTCAAAATTTTAAGAAATTAGTGACTAACACTGTGATTTCTGAATTGCAGATTGAAAATAAAAAGCCAGATCTTCACAGGAAAGGGAATAAGTGCTAAGAACATAAATGTTCACTGAACCAAATTGTATGAATAAAGTTTTCCCTGGTAGAAATGTTTGCATAGCAGCCAAGTTTGGACTACTTAAGTCTCCATAGGAATTCTAACCAAATTATAAAGAATCCAGAATACATAGCACCATGAAAGTATTTTGGAAAAGTAATAAATCTGTATACACAGACATGTGGGAAAAGTCTCTACATCTTATTATCAAAT
>NW_007824766.1:0-820 GCF_000696425.1 Galeopterus variegatus
CATTTCAAAATAAATAAATTAATGTAGAAAGGAAGAATGCATTAATTCTTTTTTTTTTAAAATCAGTTTCCAAATCTGAAAAAAAGTTATAGTGAGGCTTATTAGCTTATTAACATTTGACTTCAATTTTTCTGGAATTAGAATGTGAATAGAACTAACACCTCAGATATATCATAAAATTCCTTGAGCACGTCTGAGCTCTGCCACTAATTACCTGACTAATGGGATCTTCCAAACGACTGCTGCTGCCTGCCTGGGTACAGGCTGTATTGTCAGGAGAAATGGGCTGAAACACGGCATTCCACCACCAAGGACGCATGCTAATGAGATGGCGCTCCTGTTAACAGAATTCTCTGAATTGGAAGAGATGAAAAATTCTTTGGTGTAAAAAGAATTAATGGGGGTGTGTGGATGGATTGTATTTTCCTAATGTTTCATCAGAGCTGCTGAAGGTCTCACTTGGTCAACTGTTCAGCTTGATGAGGTCCTCAAGGGCACTAGACATGATAGAGTTGAATTCTGACTGGTGACAGATTAACCCAAGGGCAATAACGCATAACCCTGGTAGTCTGAAGATTAACGAGCACTTAAAACAAAATAAAACTAAAACGAACAAAACAAAACAAACAAAAAACCCTCGGAGGAGGGACAGAGCAGCGGGTAACCCTTAGAAATTTATCTACGTGGTTTAGAATCTGGATTTCCCAAGACTGCCAGGTGATGGTTGTAAAAACCGACATTTCACTATTGCTGCTTACACTATTTATAAAGCAACTTAGAGTCATTTGCAGAATGTGATCTTTAACCCTGGTAAAAAAAA
>NW_007824767.1:0-820 GCF_000696425.1 Galeopterus variegatus
GATTACTGTAACTTTATGGTAAGTCTGAAGTCAGGTGGTGTCAGTCCTCCAACTTTGTTTTTCTCCTTCAATATTGAGTTGGCTATTCTGGCCTTTTGACTCTTCACATAAAATTTAGAATAAATTTGTCAATATCTACAAATAACTTGCTAGGATTTGACAGTTATTATACTGCATCTATAGATTAACTTGGGATGTGCTCAACTGCTACGCAAAAGCCAAGCACTTTCCTACATACCTGCAATGGACAAGTGGAATTTTAAATTAAAACACATTATCATTTACATTATCATCCTCCACCAAATATTTAGGTATTAATCTAGCAAAATATGAACAAGATCTATGTGAGGAAAACTACGTAACTCTGGTAGGAGATATCAAGGAAGAACAAAAAATGGAGAGATATTCTATGTTCATGGATAAAAAGAAGATTCAATATTGTCAAGATGTCAGTTCTTCCCAGCTTAATCTATACATTCAGTGGGTTTCATGTGAATAATATATAGTTGGATCTTGTTTTTAGATCCACTCTGACAATCTGTCTTTTAATTGATATATTTAGATTATTAAAATCTAAAGTGATTATTGCTGTAGTTATAATAATTTCTGCCTTATTTGTTACTGTTTTCCATTTGTTGCCTTTGGTCTTTGATTCTATTTTTTCTTCCACACTTTTTTCTGCCTTTTTTTGTTTCTAATTAACCTTTTTTTATGACTCAGTTTTTTTTATTCTTATCATGTAAATTATATTATTTTTTTCCCTTTTGTTAGCAGTTGCCCTAGAATCTGCAGTATACACTTACAACTAATTCAAGTTCAC
>NW_007824768.1:0-820 GCF_000696425.1 Galeopterus variegatus
AAAATTGTATATGAATTTTGATGGAAAAGCAGACTATTTGACACTTCTTCAGGATATTTAACCACAAGAAGATTAAACATCTCCATTTATCATGAATTCTTACATTGTTATAAGATCATTAACAAAAATAATATCAACATTTAATTATCATTTTAAAATTAGTTTGTAATTGCTATTTTATCACAATGACTCATCAGGATTTGGCTACTGCTATAGGTCAAATACTTCCCTCCAGAGTTCATGTACTGGAAACTTGATTTCCATTTTCCAAGTGTTGTGAGGTAGAAAATCCAATTAGGGTAACCTAAAGGTGGGACCTTTAAGAAGTTATTGGATTATGAGGAGTGTTTCCTCATAAATGGATTAATGCATTGATGGTATAGTGACTGGTTATGGATGTAACAATAATGGCTTTATAAAGAGAGTAAGAGAGAATTTTAACCCTCTTTCTCAGCCCATTCTTGCTATGTGACAAGCTTCATTGATCTAGAGTCAACACCAATAAAAAGGCCTTCACCAGATGATTTCTGTGGACTTTAAAACCTCTGAAACTGTAAGAAATAAATTTCTTTCTTTTTTTTTTCTTTTATAAATTACCCAATGCCAGGCATTCTGTTATAAGCAACAGAAACAGACTAATTTAACTACCCTATAGAGTGAAAATTTTAAATCTTAACATTATTTATTTATTTTACTTTTTTCACAAGATACCATATTTGTAATTATAAATTTTTAAAGTTTGAATTTTTTAAGGAAAAGACAAGTAAATTATACTGTTTGTCATATAATCAGTACTATCACCATTAATGCTAATTTTGAA